>NW_013665737.1:137810-156957 GCF_000517525.1 Limulus polyphemus | reverse complement strand
ACCAAACATGCTCGCCCTTTCAGCCGTGGGGGCGTTATAATGTAACGGTCAATCCCACTATTCGTTGGTAAAAGAGTAGCCCAAGAGTTGGTGGTGGGTGGTGATGACTAGCTGCCTTCCCTCTAGTCTTACACTGTTAAATTAGGGACGGCTAACGCAGATAGCCCTCGTGTAGCTTTGCGCGAAATTCAAAAACAAACAAACAAACAAATCAATGCACTGCTTCTAATAAAATATTTCATATCACAGTGACTGTATTGATTCCGATTGAAAAACCTATAAAAAGTAATGTATTATAGTATCTACATCACAATATATCAAGTTAGGACTATAATCCTACATCGTAAAAGATCAGGTTAGAATTATAATATCTAAATCACAGTAGATCAGGCAAGGACTATGGTATCTACATCTTAAATAATTTCAATGCTGTGTATCTTGTAATTTTCCATATTACTGTGGAAAAAGCAGATTATATACTGAATAATAGGATAATAAATATTTCATTTCCTCACGGGAGTACGTTTGAAGTAACAATACTTTGTAGTAAAGTACAAAAAAGGTTTCGTATGCCGAAAGAGCATCTATAATGCATTTCGTTAAGAAACTGTATTTTCTTTGCATATGTAATCAAATACTATTGCTTGAGGTTTTATAACTTGAATAGAATACAGTAAAGTTTCATCTTTGAAATTGTAGTCTGCGTTTTGTTGTGAAGACTTTCCGAACTGTCATTGATCAAGCTTTCATCCATATCATTCAGTAGAACTAAAAGTTGTCTGACGCCACAGTCTTCCCCTACACAGCCTGAAAATCGTAAATTCTGTAAGCGTATTTCGTCATAAACAAAAATACATTAAGCCCACATTCTATAACCAGTTGAGCACTGTAATTTCTATCTGTACAGACCTCATTAGCTCACCAGTCACGTGGATGGTAATGAAATTCAACGAAAGAAGCTTAATATCACTTTATATGGGGAAGTGTGTCTAGTAGAATTATTGATTATGCCCCAGCTTTTGTGTTTCCATTCTAAAAGAGTATAATGATGGGTGTATAAATAAATAATCATTCAAATATATTTTTAATTCACAGAATGTAAATATTGCATTAACTTTTGTGTGGCGACATAAATTGTGTTATTTAATGAGTTTTACGGTAGTTTATCCACGAGGGTTTTGGCTGCCCCCTTCCTGCCTTTTTTTTTCATTTTTATTTTTAACAATAGTGTATAATGTATTCTCAAATACTGGTTTCAATGTTTAACTTTTCATTACAAAAATTTCATTAAAAGGCAGTTTTAAAGTTAACCCCTCTTTGGAAACATAAAGGTGATCATTTTCCCAATTTCTTGTAATATTTAAAGCTCTCTGAATCTCTACTTGATCATGGACTACTAACGTTTAAATGTTCCGAGGATATGCAGATTTGACCATCTGATTTGGAACCTCCCTCTTTTTCTCGGCGTTAATACTAGTCCCCCGGTGGGACAGCGGTAAGTCTACGAACTTGCAACGCTAAAACCCAGGGTTCAATTCCCTGCGGTGGACACAGCAGATGGCTCAGTGTGCCTTTGTTCTAAATCAAACAAACACACACACACACACTGTCAATACTGATGTATCAGTGTTCTATATAGAAATGAAAAGGTCACAATAACTAGTGAAAAATCACATTATATTTTTAAATTATTAATACAGTTGTACATGAAATAAAGACCATATTTTAAAAAACGGCCAGAAGAGCTCGTGCCATAATAGTGAAACCAATCGGTACGTAGATGCTAAAGTGATACACTCTGAGCTGAGGTACAAAACAAATAATGTACAGTGACTCGTAAATTTATTAAAGCTAGAAAAACATTGCCCTTGTGTACAAATAACGCACACCTTTTCAAGAAATCGAGTTAAGAAAATTGTTTTTTTAACTCAGTGGTAGAGTATGTGCTGATTGGCTGCCTTCTCTCTGATTAGTAGTTCAAAATTTAAGACAGCTATACCTGAAACTTAGGGTTGTCTGACTTCGCCGTTTCGTTAAATTCCGCATGAGTAACTGTAAATTATTTTCTCTGTTTTAACGTAAGTTCCTATTAGACATTCGAACTTGGGTGTTTTATTAAGAAACACGAAAGGACTTCGCCTCCCAGGAGAATATTTCGAAACGAAGTGTATGTCACCGGATCTCTCAGTGTTAGTTTGGATCTACTAACATTATTAACATTTAACTCTCGAAGCAAACGAGATTAATGGAGATACGAAAGCTACAACTCTAGTGCCGAATTCGAATATTGGTTTTCAATTAAAACTATAAGCAACCATTAATTCTTTCATTAGTAAGTGGGGAAAAGCTGATATAAAATTAAGTTCGACACTCAAAAAAACGAAAGTTAAGCTTGAAAAGTACATATCTTTCAGTTTGTTTGAATTTATGCACAAAGCTACACAATGGGCTATCTGTGCTCTGCCCACCACGGGTATCGAAACCCGATTTCTAGCGTTGTAAGTCCGAAGACATACCACTGTGCCACTGGGGGGCCATATCTTTCAGATGAGATAATCTAAAGCTATCTGAAAATAATATCTAAAGCCATATAACATAATGTAGTTATCTATTCATTAATAATTTTTATTAATGTTTCTTTCCCAGGTCATTTGATCCCTATAATAGGGGGCGTATATATATTTCTTCAACTTTTCAAAAAATGGGCACCATATCTACACATTTATACATTGTGGATGAATAACAATACGTTTATTTCAAGGTTAATTAGACTGGTATAAACATACTTTATTTATTAACATTTACAAATGGTATTTTTAACATTGCAAATGTTATAATTAATAACCTTGAAATCATAACGAGGATGTTGTTAAATACACTAATTTAATACGTATTTGTTACTTATAATAAACCTAGTCAAATTACAAAAGATGACTTCGAAATTTACTAACTTCAGCGAGATTATTCCATACAACACCTGCATTACAATGATATCATTGAAAAACAATGAGTTTTGTGACATTACTTAGCACTGAATAATATCGTGTCTCTATTACGAATTTCTCAAATGTGTATAGCGCCAGTTCTGAATTCTGGCAAAGGTGAAACTTTTTCAATTAAATGTGATGACTCACCGCCCCATTTTCATATATTTTTAATATATTTTACCTTCGAGTTGGTCCCCTTTACTGAGAAATTTGGAACGCGCATACAGTTCTCTTTGCTATATGATGGGAGTTTGTTTAAACGTACTAGTCATGCTAATTGTTAAAAATAACTAAACTGGTCACATTTCATCTTCCGAAACCTTGCATCGTCTTTTGTTTAATTTGCTTTCCTGGGGTTCGAAAGAAAATTTCAGAATTCGTTCAACACAGGAGGAAAAAAATAAACTTTTTAACAGCGCTCTCTGGGTAATAGTAAAGTCCTGTGATATGCAATAAGTCAGTGTCGTCGTGACATCTTTACTCTTGTTCCCGAAAAGACGACGATGCATTTAAATTAGATCTTTAGTAACAATTTTTTTCTTAAACACTAGAACGCAGCTAATAGGATAGCACAGTACAGCATACAGAGTCCGTAACCGATTATTTTGTAACAAAAGATTAAGGTTTTTGCAAAACGAAAACGTAATACAATTTATTTCGCACAGTTAAAATTAATTCTAAGAAAAAATGTGTACATTTATATTGGATTCTGTTGGAAGAGTACGATAAAAATAAAATTAGGTTTTTAATAAAACAATACAGCCTCAAGCGTGCATTTAATTTAAAAATTAACAACAAAAACATAGTATTGAGACTTCTCACCATAAAAAAATTGTGTATTTAAGAATAAAAAATGGTACAAAACTGTAATCTCGGTGCATTTTTAAATATAGCAATAAAACGTCAAGTAAAACTCAGATGTACTACAAAATGTATTTGTTTGTTTGAATTTATGCACAAAGCTGCACAATGGGCTATCTGTGCTCAGCCCACCACGGGTATCGAAACCCGATTTCTAGCGTTATAAGTCCGCAGACATACCGCTGTGCCACTGGGGGGGGACGATCAACAATTTACAAAGCAGATCCAAGAGTATCACGGATCTTAGAATATCGTTCTGAATAAAGTGGATTAACCCTCTGTATATGGCATACCAAGGTTATACCACAAAGTTGCTAAGTTCAGGACTGGTTTAAAAACAACCTTCGAACAATGACTATTATACATGTAGCAGTTATAAATCATAAATATATACGCATAGCTATTTCTTTTCTTTTTTTAAGTTTTGAATTTGGTCTTGAAAATAAATGTATATAAATACCAGCCATTATCTTTTCATATAGCTTCAGTACTTGTTATAGAATATGTTGATTTGTTTTAAATACTCCTAGACAGAGAAGTAACAAAAAATATGGTTATATGTTTGACTTTTCTACTTATTCTATTGCCCCGTTCATTGTGATGGACACGATAAAACACTGTTGCCTAACACCGCAGTTTCCTTCCTAACAAGTTTCTGTGAAGAACGGATAGATTAATCGAAGAACCACACGTCTTTTTAGACTTTGACAAACCCTTAAATGTGCATGCATGCGTGAATGTCAGTTTCCAGTACCGCGTTTAAGCAAACCAAACGTACAGATGTGTATGGGTACGTAGACGGGTAAGTTCATGAGTATGTGAAAAAAGCAGATAGCGTGAAACACTTGTAACGTTATTCATGGTTCTTCGAAACAGTGGATACTTTATCACGCTGTAGCCATACCTTCTTAGTGTCCTGGCTATACAGTGCAATCATTTCTTCTGGCATAATTGGTGGCAGTACGTTATCCTGACAGTAACTAAGTACACTTTTGTTTTACGGTGAAATTTGTAAATTTTAATTTTTTTCCATTGTATGAGAAACCTGCCGCCCCATTTCATGCTGGAAAGTCCTTATCGCCTGGTGGTCAATAGTAAATCGCCCATTTCTTGTTGCAGTCACTCACGTACACCCAACTTTCGTTAAATGTTGCAATCAACATACAAAATGTTTCTCGTATAGTTTTTTGTAATTGATCTTTTTCTCACCAATGTATAGCTTCTGCATTAGAAACTTATCCTTCTTTAGAATGGCAAGGTCTTCATGAATAATCTTGTGCACATATTGAATATATTTGACGAAAGAATCCGAGTAATACTTAAACTTCTGAAAATCCTTCAGGTTTTCTTCGGACAGTTGAAGAAAACGTTGAGCCAATTTTATGTGCTTCATTTCTTAAATAAAGCTTCCTCGTTTGGTGGAAGAGAAATAAAAGAAGGACTCAAAAATTTCTTCCATTGCCCGAGAAGAGTTGAAGTTTAAATCTTGTATACAGTTGATTGGGTTATGTGCAACGTGTTAGCAATCACGCTTTGGATGTGTGTAGGTTAATTGGCCAGTTCTTAGTGTGTTGGGATGTTGTTTAGGTGAGGTTACATCCTCATACGGGTATGCCAATTTCTCCGAACAATATGTGTTTATAAAAGCATTGAAAATAAAAAGTAAATAAGGAGGAAAATATGAACTGTATACCGAGCGCAAAAATAGTCATTAAAATCCAGTTATTCGTTTTCTTTATACAGTATAAATGGAAGGAGCTATTACGTTAACTAATCTATAGATCTTACCTGCTGTTTTAAGTAACTCTCTTCAGTTAAACATTCATAAACGTTACCAGATATAGTATGAACTTACTAAAAGCGAATTGATGTCTATGTCAGCATTGACATATAAATTACTGCTGAATAGTAACGTAATTAAATAGCCAAAATTGTAGGAAATCTAGAAATAGTATTAACAACATTTTGTAGTCTGAACTAATAATTGGACTTACATCTTAATGGTCATTTATTCATTTGAATCTGTAGGACAAAATTTTACACTCTTAAAAAGTAGTGTGTAGAGATCTGTCTTTGTATTTTGTCATCAACACTGCTCTACTTTTTTTGCATGTGTATAATTGTTCTCATCTAGCCTTTGTTCATTTCTGATATAAATGACTCTTTAGTCTGTTTGGAGTATAATTTAGTGATTGGCAATTTATATAAAAATAACCTATTTTTTTTCTGAAGTATTTTTTCGTGCCAGCTCAATCTTATAAATTTCTACAAAAAAGATTTATGGATTGGATCTATTCTGTGTTCGTTCGCATTCGAATGTTTAGATTTTTTAAGCAGTATTCAATGATAAAGATTGACAATGATGAACATTTTCAGATTGCTTCCAATATTGGATCTTGACTATATCTAAAGGAAGTAATTTATGAAAACGGTAAACGATATTTTTGCGTGCCAGTTGACAGTTTTAGATTTTTTTAAATATATTTGTTCTTTTGTTTCTATTCTATAAGCAATATGGTAATACATGATAATGATTCTCTAGAGACGTTAGTCTAGTCTTATAGAATTGCTCAACCTTCAATGGATACCAATTAAATTAGATATTCAATTAGACTTATTTCCATTGTTACTGTTGTTTTGAATGCATTTTCTAGTTTCCAAGATATACAAAACTACATGTAGACAACGTTCGAACACCTACACATTCAATTATTATTTTCACACTTTTCGTTCAGATTTAGAGGTGTTTCTCGAACATGTCAGCGAACATTTGATGATGAGTGCATAGGACGATGAAATATAAAAACCAATCGTAGCTTGGACTGAAAATTTGAAATACGAAAACCCATGGTAGCTTGGACCTGAAATACGAAAGTCCGTGGTAGCTTGGACTGAAAATCTGAAATACGAAAACCCATGGTAACTTGTACAAACAATCTGAAATACGAAAGCCCGTGTTAGCTTGGACAGAAGAACTAAAAAACGAAAACCCATGGTAGCTTGGATAGACAACCTAAAAAAAACGAAACCCGTGTAGCTCGTTGGCTTCCTGTTATCAGCAGTAGTCACTGACTGCGTTAGTGAAAATTTAGTGAATATAATCCTTACATTAGTTGGGTTAAAGTGAAACTTTATTAAGAAAGATTAAGTATTCAACCCAACTAGTTTTTTAACGAGCAATCTGTCATCTTAACCCAAAACACCACAATGTTTAATTTATTCTAGATTTCCCTACCAAAGTCTTATAAAATTAGCTTAATGGCAAAAGAGAGCATACAGAATACCACTTAGGGATATAATTTGTATTTTCCTAAAAGTTCTTGGACATAGGTCTTCTGTTTTATGGTACTGTTCTAATTTGAAGAATAGATTAGATTACATAGTTTATGGAATAATCTATATGAGACACTGTTGCCTGACGGTAAAAACCTGTGACGTTATGTATTCGATGTAGATGTAGTGACAGTTTTTCTCATTAACCCTAAAATTGTAAGTCCACCGTAAAATATTTTCAAGGTTTTGGTGGCAGCTTTGAACAAGAGACAATCCGCTAGGCTAATTCGTCATACAGATTTTTGTGTAAGTTTAAGTTTCGACTTTTGCTTCGAAAAACACAATAAAACTTCAAACTTTTGTGTTGGTATTGATGAAATAGTTTCCAAAAGCAAGGCTACTTTTGCTCAATGCTATTATATTTTGACCTTAATCTGCACTTTAAGAACAATTTTCATCATTTTCAAACACGTAGGAGACTTTGATACAAACAGAAATAAATAGTATTAAACTCTTTCTTATGACTCTCTTTGGTTGAGGTTTGATTAATCATATCTAAGAATACTATTCAGTGAACTATCTAAAACAGTGAAAGTGGTTGCAATTAGAAAAACAAAGTATCCTTTTCTCACTGTTTCTTCTGTTTCGCAGTTTTCTTGTCTTATTTTAATAGTATTTTAATGTTTTCGGACGACCTCTCTTTCCTGATTGCTTTAACTCCAACAGGAACCCTGTTGTAACTGCATCCACAACGTTTACATTTCATGCAAACAACACACCTTCCAATCTGGCACTTGCAAGTGAGACTAGGGTAAACATTACTTTCAGACATTCTCTCAGTGTATGTCGGGTAGTTTAGCACTGAAAAGAAATTTCCTTTCCATAAATTATTTCGTTAAGGCAATAAATTTTCACCAAAATCTTAACACAAATAGAATGAACTCATTTTCAAATAAATATTTCTCTTCAAGAGATGAACCAATGTGCACAAAAATAATATTATACGAAAACTCTAATACTAGATTATTGTTGAAATATTAATGTTTTTTTTATCTTTTGCTGAATACTTTGTTGACCAAAACAGCTACTAATTTCTGTTTGATTGTCATGATATAAAAGACTGTTTATTTTATTTTTATGAGTGAATATTTTATTATTGTTTAGTCTTTGTTAATATAAGAGTCAAAAGCAGACGATTATAGGAAGTTATGTTTATAATTCATTAATGTTGAGACTATCGAACGTCGCGTGCAATGCATTGACGTTGAGAATATAGAGATTTCAGGGAAGGCAGGCAGACGATTAAGTGATAAAACCATGAATAATCTGAGCGTAGTGAAAAGCAGACAGACAATAGCAGAAGAAAGTAAAGTTACGGGCAAAGAAAAGTTCGGCGTGAAGTGATAAGCCTAACGATTGACATAGGCCTAACGTTTAGTATGTAGAGTAAGACTAACAGTAGAAAAGGAGATAAGAAGAAGAAATATTTCGTCAAAGCATAGTTCTAAAGTAATTGAATCAGCCTGAGTGTACTTTGAATATATATTATTTTGAAAACAAGTGAAGTCCGTGTTGTTCATTTATCGTCCGTCAAACCAAACATGCTCACCCTTTCAGCCGTGGGGACGTTCTTATGTGACGGTCAATCCCACTATTCGTTGGTAAAAGAGTAGCCCAAGAGTTGGCGGTGGGTGGTGATGACTAGTGCCTTCCCTCTAGCCTTACATTGCTAAATTAGGGACGGCTAGCGCAGATAGCCCTCGTGTAGCTTCGCGCGAAATTCATAACAAACAAACAAACAATCATTTATCGTTGAATTTATCGTCAAAAAGTCACAGAATCCTAAGCCCAACAACAACACAGTATATATTTATACTATTAAGAAGTATATGTATATTAAGAAGCCTTTTATTTTCACAGTTGGCGAAAATAATTATATTTTTTAATTTTGACAATGACTGACTCCCAGTTTTAGGAGTTAAAAAATGTCGTTGTAAGTTACTTCAGTTAAGGTTTTAATATTGAGTTTTTATTTGAGACATTTTTGAAACTACCTATGTTTTATTTTCCTTTTCCAAACCAAGCTGGCGAGACACTATTTTCAATTTTGTCTCTTTTTTTTTTTGCAGTATCTTGACGCAAGGCTTCACAAAGGGCTATTTATCAAATGGCCACTCTTAGAGCATACACATGATCCAAAGTCTGGAGTCCGGATTGGCCCTGTAGTACAGTTCTTGATTTCGGAACTGTTGAACCGGGTTCGAATCCATGTGACACTATCAAGTATCCCCACCCCCACCCACCCACACTTAAGTTGTGGATGCGTTATAAGTTAATTCCTCAACGTGAATGGTGGGTAGTGGATGCCGCTGACTGGTTGCCTTCTCTATCTGGTCAGTATTTCAAATTAGGGCCGACGGCAGAGGGCTTTAGTAGTTTTGCCAATGTGTAGTAACTGTATACACCTACTCATACTTCAGAATCGTTTTTCTACCAAGCTGTACCTAAATATTCGATTTTTAGTTTTTTTTAGTCTTAAACAGATATTTTCCTTAGTCCTATAGTAGTGAAATTTAGGAAACGCAGGCTAAGAATGTACAAAAACAAAATTGTTTATACAAATATTTCTTCTAAACCTTGTTGAAAAGTAGCGTTTACGTCTTGAATACGCACTATAAATAGAATATACTTTAATTTATAGGATAGGAAGAGAAACTGGAATTTCTTTAACCTCCCAAATGATGATTATATTGTTGAGTCGTTACCTGATAGCCATTGATGTTAGTGTTATTTATATAAGTATTGGAAAAACTGGGAACTGTTCTTTCAAACTTACCAAATTCTAATTTTATACAGTTGCAGATACTCGTCGTTTCATGTTCCTGATCCCTGTTTGCCAAATATCTTGTTACACGCCAGTTTTGCAGTACATTGTGATGATAACCATCTGACACTTAGTGTTACACCTGAACTGCTAGCACAAGCTAAACGGTAATTGACAACAAACAACTTTTTTCAATGTTTTCATCCAAATCGTCTTGTCGAGTGTCTACTTGTCCTGCTTTGCCATATTGCTATTGTTTGCAGGTTGTGGGAATGTTCAGTGTCTTGCTGTGGGCTATTATGTGGACCGCTGATGGAAGGCCTTCTGAAAGCAGTCAGCAAGAACAAAAGTTAAACATGTCTAGAAAGAAGGTAGAAGGAAATCTGACAAGTTTGGAATGTGAAAACGTATCCAAAGTTCTACAAAGTAACGCGGAATGGGCAACAGAGGGAACCTTTCACATTAATCTAAGTCATCCATTTTTAGACATCAACCAAGGATTAGTTCCCGGAGTCGTTTACGACGGTGAGTAATAGTGTTTTTATAGTGAATAATCAGAAATAATCAACGCCATTTTCTTTTCAAAACAAAACAAATCAAATAATTCACAAAAAAGTAAATTCATTTCTGCCAAGGCCTCAGACAAGTTGAGCGATCGCTAGATTTCATAGTAAATAATTTAAACTAACTTGTAGTTTCTCCAGTCTTTTTGATTCACTACTGTATTAGTAAACTTTATAGAAAGAGAGAGAAAAATGTTACCTCAGAATGTGTTCCGTGTGCAATGTTCATCCTGGTCTTATTATTGTTTATGCGATTTAACCAACTGTTGCACGGATTTTGGATTTTGAAGTGCAATTTTTGTATAGTGAGGTTAATTTGCCAAAACTAACTGATGTGACAATTTTTTAACTCTGTTTGATTGATTAGATTACGCTACCAACTGACGACAGCACGCACTTAAAGCATTTTTTTCCGAAGAAAATCGGTAGAATTTAGTCCAAAATATAGTTTTGTCTGCATAAAGTCAACTGTTACGAATGTACAACATAGTAGCTTTATCTCTGAGCGCCAGAAAAATGTTTTTTTTCTTGTTCTTGTACACGAGTAATGGTATGAAAACTCTAAAACAACTGAAAATTCAAACTTCAATGCTAATCAAAACATACCAGTTCATTATAATTATATTCTATTTGCAATTATATATATATATATATCTAATGCAAAAATTCAGAAGTTTAGCAATAGTGAAAAAAAGTGATCAACTGCAAAACAGAAATTCAAAATTTAGTATCATTGTAACGAAATGTACTGTTGACAACAAAAGAACATTATAGTGGTCATGTTATATAAACTGCTTTATGCTGTATAGAATACTTTAAAGCTTCTTAATGTAAGCATAAGCTGAGTGCAAAATACAACTTGCAACAACATGTAGTTGTGAAAAAATAAATAGGTTAGTAGTGATTAATGATAATTACTTATGTTACCAATCAATAAGGAAATGCAATAGAATAGCTGGTTAAACATTCTCATAAGAATATATATATGTCTTACTATACCCACTGAAAACGTTCAGTGAAAATAATAAACCCATTCTAAGAATACCCTGTATTATTCTGAGTCAAGTTGTTTAAATATGTTATTGTTTGCTTCGGTAACTCGTAATGTCTTCTACACTAACCAGTTAACACAACCTTACGCAGTTAACAATATATTGACGATTATTGGGAATCCATTTTACTTTCTGTTTTCTACAGAAGTTGTAGAATGCAAATCATATTGAACAGCATCCAGAACTGGATGTTTTTTTGCAATTTGTGAAGTGTGTGTTTCGATTCGTCGATCGATACAAGAAGATTCTTCTTTAATCATGTTAGGTGAATCACACAAATATTGACCGAACTAGACAGACAAACATCTATAAAATAGGCTTCATCCATTTGATACGTCGAAAGGGAGTCTTCGTTAATAAAGGTGGTGATAACTGATAGAATAGAGTAGAATGATCAAAACGAAAATATATGAAACGATTTTTTCTTTCACACCTATTTTTCTATTTGATAGCATTAACTCCCTCAATATTATTTCCAAGCGGGGCTGTAATAAATTAAAATAAATTTGATGAGGTCCAAGGCTCGTATAGTGGAAATACTTTGATGTCATATTTATATTTCGAATTGTTGTTTTTGCGACTTGATTTTCGTGTAGTCATGAATAATTATGATGGTAAATACATTATTTAAATAAGTCTTTGACAAATATTTGATATCTGTAAAATAGGACGAAAGTAGAGCTGTCCTACTACGTGATATATCCCAAACGTAATGTAATCAGCAGATAAAACAAAAAAAAATATAAATTCATTTTAAGAGTATATGGTACAATAAAACAAAAACAGAAAATAAAATGGTTCTTAAGGAACTTAATTCAAATTCTGTTTTGACGATAAATATCAGAAAGAAACAAGCCATAAAACATTCAAATACCCATATCGTACAACATCAGAGCATCAACAAATTTCAATCACAAAAAATAAACAGTTATTGTGCAGCACCTTTCTAGGTGGGGAGATTTTTAAAAAAAACTGTAAATACATAAACAATTCCACTAGTAAACTTGTGTTTAAATCAGAGACGTAGCCTTGAAACTCAGGATACAGTTGGCGTTTCGTGTAGCCAACCATCAGATTTTGAAATTCAGGATATATTTGGCATTTAATATAACCAAACATCAGACTGGCATGGTGAAACTCTGAATACAATTGACTTTTAGCATAACCAAACACCAGACTGACGTATAACAGACTTATTTTATTGCTCTTGGAAACTACTTAAATTTTCCTGTATTTTGCCATAGAAAAAGTAATGTTGTCATAGTTCAGTATGGGTCCTGTTTGACGTAATACAGATTATATAGTTTCTGTTTACAATACACTTCAGGGTCTATAGGATACGTGGGATGGCGGTATATAACTATCTATATCAACTGTGAAGACAGAGGTAGAAAAACGAGAACTGTTGACGAACTGGGAAGCTTGAGTACAGATACCATATAGGGTAGTGTGAACGTTGAGAGACAGAGTGGCGTCACAACCTGTAACTGAGTAAACGATACCCATCATCCTTTTCTCCAAGATACACAAGTGCGTGCATTGTAATTCAAATGATAATGACAATCAGAGATCTCTTGGTTATAATCTTTGTAACAGGCAGCATTGTTTGACACGTATAATGTAATTTTGTTATCATACTCAATCTTCGTATTAGATTGTCTTTCACTTGTTTATCTTAATATATAATATTCAGAATCATTTGTGGCCATTGAAGCCTAAGCCTATTATAAACGTTGAGAAATGCCGTAGAGTGAGTGAAAATGTAGAGTATTATAAATTTAACGGTAATACAAACATACTGGTGTCACGACATTTCTGCAACCTTTAGTTTCGCAACTCAGTGTGCAGTTGTAATATAACCTAGTGTTCTTGGAGTTTTAAAAAGCTACCGTCGCTGACGGTCCTAAGTTGGATAGTGTTCTTGGAGTTTTAAAAAGCTACCGTCGCTGACGGTCAGGTTATATTACAACTGTATTCTAAGTTGGATAATACATTTGTAATATAACCTGACCGTCAGCGACGGTAGCTTTTTAAAACTCCAAGAACACTGTCTAACTTAGATTGTTTGTGCTTTCCCCTGGTGATTTAAATAAAAACTAAACCTTCGTTCAACTAAACCTTTTATGTTTCTACATTTTAATGTGTTGTCTGAGATATTCAAGAGTCTGAACTTCTTCAAGTCATATCTTGAGTATTTTGTTCACTCATACATTTCTATTCAAATTGTTGATGTTTTTCACACAATTTAGTGTTTTGCTACTAAACGTTTTAATATTGGATGTGCTTATTAAGGTATGTTTCAATTTTTTTTCCTCTTTATATTTAATTTAAGATCTGTGATTTTAATTTTTTAAGTCATTTATTTTTTAAATTATTTCTCGTACATCTTTGACGCTCTATGCTTCGAAACAGATGAAACACAAAACAGCCTACCCCGAAACAATAAGAGTTTCGAGGACAAGCGTGATGATTTATCGCCGGTCGAGCGACAGACTTGACTTGGTGTGAAGACAACAAAAGACAAACATTTTATTAATTAAAAGTTTAATCAAACAATTCCAGATTGTGCTGAATGGTAGGGATTGCTATTGTCAAAGTTAAACTGATTGAAAATTAAATCAGACAAAAGTAAAACAAAACTGTTTTCATATAAATGAAATTACCCGTTAGAATAAGTTAAGGTTATTGAAGTCACAATGAATGGATGGCCGACAATTAAAATACTAACTGTAAAAAAGAAGAAAGAAGTGTACAAGACTCACAGAACATTTTAAAAAACAAAAATCTGCTTAAAGTGCCAAAACTGCTCTCACAGGCTGCATTTTCTCCAAGACTGACCAATCACAAAAAGTGAATCATTAGAATCTAGAAGCATCTTTTCTCCATGTGATAATCATGAAAATAACCTCACTCTCAGAGTGATGCGCAGATACAGGATAACCATCCTATGAAACAGGAAACTTTTTATTGTTGTTGTTTGTTGCATTCTCACAAAGCATCTAGAGGGCTATCCGCACTAGCCGTCCCCAATTTAGAAGTGATAGACTAAAGGGAAGGCAGCTAATAAACACTACCTGCTGCCAACTCTTGGGCTACTCTTTACCAACAAAAGTTCGATTGACCTTCACATTATAACGTCTCTTGGCTGAAAGGGCGTGCATGTTCGGTGACGGGATTCGAACCAGCGACCCACAGATTGCGGGTCAAATGCCTTAGCCAGATAACATTATTTTCTGGTCTGTACTGCATAAAGTAACACTTAGAGTTAAACTAGGACATGCGCTACTCTATACTTACCAGGTTCTGAACTATTAATCTCCAACAAATTAAAAGATTTAGTTACTGTATTAAAGATAAGTTCTGTAAGAAAATAGCATATATGATATTTTCGTAACACAACCCATTTTTCCGTTACCGTAAGCTTCTCCTCATTTATTACCAATATTAAAACACAATCTGACAAAACAACATGAAAATTACATTCCTCAGTTAGACTGAACAGTGACGTTAAGAAATGGTACACTATTATTCTATCTACTAAATTAAAAGCCTAGTTTCTGTATGTAAAACCAGATTATATCTGCCTCTTGAAGAGAGCATAGTCCCACTAAGCATGGTTTGGTTTTTCGACGGAAATCACAGCATCTCAGGCATTGCTTCTATCACAGAATTGGCTGGCACTCATGCAGTCTCGTTGTTTATGATTTTACCATGAAGCTGCAAAGACATGGTTAACTGGTTGTACTAACATTTAAGATGTCTAAATCAAAAATGCCGGCGCTTAAACCAAAATCTGTAACAACAACTCCTGCATACTTAATGATTGCATCACAGTGATACATAGTTAAGTTTCTCCATTCGCTCTAAGCCTTTTACTTTTGGTAAAGAAAAGTCTGTTTTTATTGGGCAGTGCAATGTTTTGTATGGCATGGTGTCAAGTAGTGTTTCTTTATTTTACAGGCACATACCAATCCATGTTTTGTATGGCATGGTGTCAAGTAGTGTTTGTGTATTTTACAGGCACATACCAATCCATGTTTTGTATGGCATGGTGTCAAGTAGTGTTTCTTTATTTTACAGGTACATACCAATCCATGTTTTGTATGGCATGGTGTCAAGTAGTGTTTGTGTATTTTACAGGCACATACCAATCCATGTTTTGTTCTATAAATGGTAGAATGGACAGATAGCTACTCTTTTCCACTTCGGTTGTCATATCTAATCCAGGGCTTACAAATTTGTTTGTTTGTTTGTTTGTTTGTAATTAAGCACAAAGCTACACAATGGATTATCTGTGTTCTGCCCACCACGGGTATCGAAACCCGGATTCTAGCGTTGTAAGTCCGCAGACACACAACTGTGCCACTGGGGGGCATTACAAATTTAAACTAGTGGACTGAACAATTATTAAGTCCTGATGAACAAACAAAAGTGAAATAGGCAGTAAATGTCTAGTACTACGAAACAGTTGTGGAGAAAAACTCTTGGGGAACTAATCTACACAAGTAGCACAAATCATTTTCTACACCTAAGCTAACAACAACCAAACAGCTCACAGTGTCTCTCCTTCTTTCTCCTGACAGGGGCCTAGACATCTTTCTATCCTTATCGTCAATTCTGATACAACAGTAACTCGTGTTATACACGGTAATACAGAGCTCATAGCTTAGGTTGGATCAGCCATGTTTTGATATAAAACTCTCGAAAAAGTTAAACTTTTATTCTATGAAGGATAAGTATAAGAGTTGAATACCTGATATCAGGATATCGTACTTCGTTTGCTTTTATTTTTCAAGCATTTCATTTTAATCCCATAAATGAAATTACTACTAATCTTACTTTTAGCTTACTTTCTTTAATGTGGATTAATATATTACTCTTTATATTATATTTCTTTCACGATAATATTTTAATTGATGTCTACTCGTGTATACTTACCATAAAATCCACCTTAATTAGAAAGTAGCGACTATAACAGGTACTACTCCAGGTTGTCTTGACAAATGTCCCTGTTGATGGCCAGCATCTTTAATGCAAGGCTACTGCTGCAATTAGCACAAGGAAGCGAGAAGAGAAAGAAGTGTTCTGGAAATAAGTTGTGACTGACGAAACTGTACTGTAATTAAGTGGCCTCAGGTCATCATTTTTAGTTCTTAGTTACGTATAAGACATCAAACCAAAGCGACCAACAAAAGGGGATTACCTCGTGTAAATTTGCTGTCTCTTTTTTTTTGATAGTTTTAGTTTAATTCAGTTTTATTTTATTGTACTAGCTCGATCCACGTCAACTTTATTTTAAGTTAGGTTTTATTTATTATGTCCCCGTATTTCCTCCAATGGCGTTATTATAACTTATCAAGTTCATAGTCTATTTTCTTCTTTCCGTTCATATGAACACCTTTCACGTTCACTTCTTTTATCAGTCAAATCCATAACCCTTTTGTTATCTGTGGATTCTGACTGCTTGAATGTTTGTCATTTTCTAGCTGAAATACCACACACTTGTGTTCTTTCAGTAGAAGCATCATTTAATGAAAATTTCAATAAATCTAGTACACCGTATCAATTTCTATAATTTTTGCCAATAAAAATGTTCAAACAGTGGAAACGTCTATTTAGTTTCCGAAGAAAATACATGGTCCGGTTTACATTTTGTTCAACAATTTTGTCACGAGCGAAAAGCAGAAATAATTACATATTATTTTGAACTGGATGATCGTTTATAAACCTAACTTTTTATATATACATCCGTTAAAATGACACGAGTGAATTTGTTATTAAGTGTCATGTAACTATTATTGTATAACGTACTGTATACTTTGAAGAGTAACAATCTCAAAGACACCCTGTATGATTGTTGTTGTACCCTTCTGTAGCTTTAATTAGCGTGTAGTGTGCCTATACTGTGTATTTTCCCTGAATTTAAATTCGATAACGAGGAACCCACTTTGAGACTAATAATGGCTGGAGACGGCTTGAATGGGTAATGAAGAAAAACTTTAATATAAGTTTAACATAACAGCAAATGTACAACGTTTCGACAAGGTTTTGCCATCATCAGGTACCATGTTTACGTCACTTTACATGTTATTTGTTAAATATTAGTCTGATATATCACATTCTTATCAGTTTATGGAATATTTAGTTGGATGAATAAATTAATAGAGATTTACGATTTTTAACGTAGGTCTGAAATATTTAATTGTGACGCCAGATTTCACAGTTTTATATGAGCTGTTATATTTCCAACGGCGTAAACTTTAGGTGGCCCGGCATGGCCAGGTGGTTAGGGCGCTCGACTCGCAATCTGCGGGTCGCGGGTTCGAATCCCCGTCACACCAAACATGCTCGCCCTTTCAGCCGTGGGGGCGTTATAATGTGACGGCCAATCCCACTATTGGTTGGTAGAAGAGTAGCCCAAGAGTTGGCGGTGGGTGGTGATGACTAGCTGCCTTCCTTCTAGTCTTACACTGCTAAATTAGGGACGGCTAGCGCAGATAGCCCTCGTGTAGCTTTGCGCGAAATTCAAAAACAAACAAACTTTAGGTGGGTGGTATTAACTAGCTGATTTCCCTATAACTTCTAAAGCAGGGACGGATTACGAAGGTAGCTCTCAAATCTCTCTGCGTGGTATTCTCCAAAAGAAACAAACAAGTAATCAAGAGTAAAACTTAATCCAGGAAATACGACTTTTTGTTGAAGAAGAGCAGTTTGCTTTATCCGATTATCTATTACCGGCAGTTGTGCGAGAATCATCAGAAGAGAATGTAATTAGTTCTCCATGAACTTTGTTTAAATATTACTCGCGTTGCTCTATTTGTTTTGTTGTTAAGCACGAAGTTGTACAATAGACTAGCTTTGTTGTGCATACTGCAAGGATGAAACCCCGAATTTTAACATTATAAGCCCTCTAGTTCCCGCTGAGCCATCTTTGAGTATTTATATTGCAAAACTAGCCTTTGATAAAACATATTTCAAATTCATTCTTTCTTTGAGTGTTCTTCAATGAAACGAATGAACGTATACATGTTCATTGAACGGAAGGTCCTTGGAATATTTGTTTCAGTATTACGTTAAGCTGTTTTTGTTCACAGTAGCCATTCCTTATTCAACTGAATTGCATAAACAGTGGGCTTATACGTGTACCTTGTCTAGTGACAGGCTGTGTTTGAGTGGGGTAAAATTAAAAAAAGATACAACAAGTCAAAGGTCCAGACCATGGCTTCAGTGTAAAGATAATATGTTACAATGCTAAAAATGTTGAGCTGGTCAAATTCATGAAAATAATTATGGAAAAAGTGAGGAAAAAGGTTTAAAAAATATTATACAAATATCACCCATATATTGTGAAAACAGAGTACTGTCACGTGTTGATAGTTTACACTGTGATTGGTTGTCGTCCAACGAATTAAAAAGCGTCACACTAGTATAAAATTAGATAGTATAAAGTACAGTCGGAAATATTAATAGTAGCAGCGTGATTCCAGTCATGGCTCAAATATCGCCCAACAAATATATATAGTTGTATGCAAAACTATTGTCAGGTTCTTTGTATGTATGTATGGGCCGCCGGATTCTTTACAGTAT
>NW_013665737.1:135642-136870 GCF_000517525.1 Limulus polyphemus | reverse complement strand
ACGATACATTTCAATAATAAACAAACAGCGCACAGTCCACTTGTTTTAAAATAATATATTAAAACAAGTCAAATATATATACAAATGTTCGTTACACTGTTGGTTACCACAGTTGTATTCAGAGCTTTAAATAATTGTCTCTTTTTCGTCAAAGTCTACACAGACTGGTTCAGTCACTTTAGAACACAATTTGACAAGACGAATTATTATTCTTGCTCTGCTATTACAATACAGTCTATGATAATTTCACTTAAAAATCACCACTATAACTGTTAGTTACCACAGTTGTATCCAGAGCTTTAAACAATTGTCTCTTTTTCGTCGAAGTCCACACAGGCTGGTTCCGTTACTTTAGAACACAACTAACAAGACAAATTAATTCTTGTCTACTCTGTTATTACAATATAATCTGTGATAATTTCACTTTAAAAATCGCCACTATACACTATTTATGGCTAAAACTCACAATCACGCAGTCCAGATCTAGCTATCTATCTAACTAAATTTTCTATGCGCATTTATACCCCGACAGATGTCTAGAACATTTCACACACTACTAGACATTATGATGCAATAATACTCAATTCAAACGACGAGAAAATACTCAGAAGGCTCTATTAACATGACGCAATAATATAATAATCACCGATTTATAAATATTGAACTACACAACGTGTGATTCGCAAACGGTTATGTAAACAAACCTGCAATAAACTATCACTTCTAAAAATAACTAAATTTAACACTCGCGTTATATAAAGTATATAAATCATATCTCTCGCATTAAACTTAAACTGAAACAGTATATCTAACAACTATAAATAAAAGAAATGGTCTAGGTATCAAATTGAAACTCGAGAACAGTAAAACGCACATTAGCAAGAAGTGGTCTCAATGGAGGTGCAGTTGCTCAAAAACTTGTTATGCCAAGAGATAACCAAATTAAAAAGTCGAAATGGGAATTATACTACAAACATTGGAATGAAAAGACTATCAAAAATGTCCAGTGACAGAGAGGACAAAGATCACAGTCAACGTATAATATCTACAATGTCGCATGATAGCGGATCAGTTTTAGTCTGCAGTTCACTCTGACAGACACGATCTTTTCTGCGATCTTATTTTGTATGATTGTTTGTTTATTGAATTTCGCGCAAAGCTACACGAGGGCTATCTGCGCTAGCCTTCCCTAATTTAGCAGTGTAAGACTAGAGGAAGGCAGCTAGTC
>NW_013665737.1:127931-134653 GCF_000517525.1 Limulus polyphemus | reverse complement strand
TGTTGTTGGGGGGGGGGGAGTACCGCAAATAGATTTAGCTCGGGTGATAAATATTAATAAGGTAGTAATCGGTGGCTAGGACTCATACACCGCAGTAACTATGTGTTATTACGATGTTTGACTTATAAGGACTTCGAACTTTTCGGAAACCGATCTCCGCAGATTTGCCAATCGGAATATATTCTGGCGCCCAGTTATTAATGGGAATGAAAACTTCGGGTTTTTTCAACCATTCGTATAATCGCCCCCGTTAATTGAAACTCTCCAATGTTTTGTATGGTAGGTCTCCCAGGTTTTCTAGCCTTACATACCAAATTTCAAAAAAAAAAAAAAGAAGTTTTTTTTACTGATGATTTCATTAAGTCACAAAGGAAAAAATGATTATCTTGTTAATTTTTATTTCTGTTTTAAAGGTTAGTTTTATAACAGTTAATATCCTTATCTGCAAAAGGTCACTGAATTACACTCCAATTATAATTATTTTACAAACAACTGACATACTATTGATATGGATTACTTCTCAAACCATAAAGTAAGATATAGGTGAATCACCTTATATAACGTCACCAAACACAACTTCTAATCCACTTAAGCTTTGTTCTCTAATAACAGTTATAGTTCTTCACACGTCACATAATCCTAAGAACTGAAAGACACTGGAAATAAATATGAAGCCCAGTCAACAATTCGATTCATCATTCTTCACTGAGTTATATCGGAATGCCACCCTTCATCAATAACCTTGAACAAGGTGAAATCTAAAGAAAGATACTAGGCTTCATATAGTGGTGGAGCGTATATGTATGCGTTTTTTAGTTGTCTTTTTTTTACTAACCGCAGTGAACCTATACTTACATTAGACTGGAGGTAAAACGCCAAACCATTCTGCGTATAATAACGTTAACTGTGTTTTAGGGTAAAAGCTGGTAACATGACTTTCTCTGGTCAGTTTTGGAGTGCTAAATTTGAAACTTTATATTGCCAAGACGACAAATGGTAATTAAGGCGTGAAGATGTACGAGTTCAAAAAACGTAAACTTGTTATTTTTATACCTCCCTCGTAAAGTTTTTCGCGATATATCCAGCAATGTATAGTGTCAGATTTGAAGCTTGAATTATGTAGAAGTGAATTATTGTGTGTGCCACATACGTGAACACATGTTAATAGCAACATTTTGTTATAAGATATACTTATAAAGCATTATAGATATAACTCTAAAAGTGTTTGTTTCATTTCTAATTTTATCAACTGTTGAAAACCTTTACACTAAAGGTGTTGCTAATCTAGATATGTTAAATGATAGTTTAAGTAATATGTAACAG
Organism: Limulus polyphemus; assembly: GCF_000517525.1. Classification (NCBI taxonomy): domain Eukaryota; kingdom Metazoa; phylum Arthropoda; class Merostomata; order Xiphosura; family Limulidae; genus Limulus; species Limulus polyphemus. The sequence goes on along the minus strand of NW_013665737.1, from coordinate 133,330 downwards.
TAATCATTCAGTTCCATCTACAATAAGTAAGAAGAAGCTAGGACAGTATTTGCAAATAATACGTGTCTGTATATTTCCAATCAATGTAACTGTGACAGTGTTTGTATGTCTCGCTATCCTAGAAACCACACTCTGTTGGTTAGACTACACAAAGTAATATATATAATGTTTTATTATAAGATTTTGATTCGACTCACATGGGAACATCATAGGCTCACTTAGAAGTATTAGATCATGCGAGTATGCTACCAATTTATGGCAGGCACACATTTTAAGACCTGTTTGGTAAGCCCCTGAAGACGTAGAATGGGGGTGTGTTAATTGAAATTTCTTCCAATTCTGATGTTTCTAGATATTATTCCAGATGCTTATCTGGAAATGATTGGATGCCAGTGTAATGAGGGATGTAGGAACCTTTGCGTAAAGCATAGTTGCCATGTACATTGGCTGTGTGGTTGCGCCAGGTTTATTGTATGAAACTCAGCTGATATGCAGACAATCTGTAATTACATGTTTAAATGTATGCAACACTGTAGTGAACACGATGTCATGTATCCTTTGACAAAATCGTTTATTATATTTGAAGTACACGTGTGTTTTTAAATGTTACAAGTTTCTTCTTTTCTCGTGGTGTCAGATGACTGATGTTTTTACACTGTAATTGTGTCAGATGACTGATGTTTTTACACTGTAATTGTGTGAGATGACTGATGTTTTGACACTAATTGTGTCAGATGACTGATGTTTTAACACTGTAATTGTGTCAGATGACTGATGTTTTTACACTGTAATTGTGTCAGATGACTGATGTTTTGACACTAATTGTGTCAGATGACTGATGTTTTAACACTGTAATTGTGTCAGATGACTGATGTTTTAACACTGTAATTGTGGCAGATTACTGATGTTTTAACACTGTAATTGTGTCAGATGACTGATGTTTTAACACTGTAATTGTGTCAGATGACTGATGTTTTAACACTGTAATTGTGTCAGATGACTGATGTTTTAACACTGTAATTGTGTCATTTTCTGCATGTAGTATTCGTCTCGCATTTCTCGTTTATATTAATATTACTGCTATTACAGTTTCTTTACTCATTACCCTCATGTTTACCTACAAATAACAAAAAGTATCTTGACAATAATGGTTTGGAGGCCATTTTTAATTTATGTATTTCTACCCTTAAACGTAATTTTCCTGCTTTATAACCCAGATTTACCAAATAAGGTACGTTATCAACTTTTATCCCGAAATGTCCTAAGAAGCCTGTTTTTTTTCAATATCTGCCCAATCTATATAACTTTATATAGAATTTGAAGAACGTGTAGAATTGATGCTACTAGAAACACCATACATTTAATAGTCTCTGCGTTTTATTTCGATATTTAATATTACAGTTCGTAATTAACCTCTAAGGAATTACACCACATTTTAAGGTATGGACACAGCAACTCCATTAATAGATGGCTGTTTACAATACTGCACATTTCATCAGCGTACATAAGTTGGTTGGTTTTGAATTTCGCGCAAAGCTACACGAGGGCTATCCGCGCTAACTGTCCCTAATTTAGCAGTGAAGGACTAGAGGCAGCTAGTCATCACCACTTACCGCCGAATGTTGGGGTACTCTTTTACCAACGAATAGTGAAATTGACCGTCACATTATAACGCCCCACAACTGAACGGGCGAGCATGTTTGGTGGGACGGGGATTCGAACCCGCGACCCGCAGATTCCGAATCGAGCACCCTAACCACCCGGCCGTGCTAGGCCACGTACATAAAATTCTAAAGAATATTAACATTGACACGTCGAATCGACTTTCACAGAAACTGTATAACAAGACCAGGTGTGGTAATTTGTTGAAACTTAAAGTCCTTTAAATGTAATGACTTTCATTAGGGTCCAAATATTCCAAAACATTATATAAATCACATGTTTAAGTTTTGTCAGGATGCACATTAACATTAAAACTACCTGCTAAACAGACACAACCTATCTTTGTTCAATTTAGAAAGCCGAGTCATTGACGTTAGTATTTAAAGCTGTTACTTTGAGGTATATAAACTTTAAAGAAATGTACATGTTAAATCAGTTTATAACAACGAGACGAAATTCATCTGGAAATTCGTTCATTCTTCTAGCATCATTTTAAATACTCTTTAAACTATGTCAGTTTTCTCATCCTTCATGTTGAGTACTATGTATAAAAATAATACATCATGTAAAAATAACATAACCATCAAGATGATGATGGTTATTAGATATAATTCGACTGCTTGCGTCAGCAGGCAACGCTACACAGATTAATCTCCTGGATTGCTGAGAAATATTTAAGAAACATAACACCCCAAAGTTTGTTGCTTATGGTAATCTTGAATCCATTTACTGGCCCACTGATTATTTTAACTTACAGTCTGTATTTTCATTATATTATACACTAATGATCCAAAACTTAAATGTTTTCTAAAAAAAAAAAAAAAAGACGTTATTATAAAAGGACATGTTATTTGAAAATGTAAAATGGTTATAAACAATTTAATTAAATATTATTTATGTGATATTTTTTGACAAAGAAAAAACAACAACTTTAAATATTACTGCGAAGAGACAAAAAAAAATAGTCATTTACCTTTAAACTTAGTCTGTATATGAAAACCAGATTTGGTAAAAGGATTTATTTCCTCCGAAGCATAACACTAACCATTTATCAAATAAATCACTTTCCAGCAACATTTTTCAAGTAGAAGTTTGTTTTACACAGTATTAAATATTCTTCATATTGTTTGATATATTCTTATTCATAAAACACCGAGTATAAACGATTACCTTTTAAATTCGATGTTTGGTTCTTAGATTATTTCTAGACTTGGAAAAAGCTTTTAGATAAATAGTTTTTGTTTTAGCAGTGTAAGATAATTTTATCTAAATTAGGGGGGGGGGGCTTTTGAAACAAAATACTAGCACAAAGATTAGGAAATTAGTGTGAGCAAATTTCTTCTCAGAAGACTGTTTATTTAATTATTTGCAATTAAGCACAAAGCTACACAATGGGCTATTTGTGCTATGCCCACCACGGGTATCGAAACCCGGATTCTAGCGTAGTAAGTCTGCAAACATACTGCTGTTCCACTGGGGGGGGGGGCTCAGAAGACTGTTTATTTATTTACTTATAATTAAGCACAAAGCTACACAATGGACTATCTGTGCTCTGCCCACCACGGGTATCGAAACTCAGATTCTAGCGTTGTAAGTCTGCAGACATACCGCTGTGCCACTAGGGGGCCTCAGAAGACTGTAAGACATGTGAAAATGTCGAAACTATTTTTCTTGTCTTTGTATTAATATTTTGTGGGCTTTTATCATTAACATTAACTTAATTTTTATTTTTTCTGTTAGTGTGTTGTTTTTGTATAATACTTATGTAAAACTTTCTATGTGGTAAGTCAAACGTGGAGTATCATATTTAAGAGTGAGATTAATCTCTCTAAGTGTACTACGTACTTCAATTTCAAATATTCTGAATTCACATATTGATAGAGGGCCAAACACGTGTTTCCCTCACTTTCGGGATCAGATCATTCTTCGGTTTTTTTGCTAATAGTAACGATATAAGTAAATCTTTCAGATTAAAGTATCGGACAGTGTTGTGCTTATATTTTAAGCGAATCCTTATACAACAGTATGTTGACAGCCGAGTACAGCAAGCAGCATTAAGATCTCACACCTGTAATTCTGAAAAGATTATATTGTGCCAGAGTTTCGTAAACATCGTGAAATAAAGAAAAGGAACTTCGGCACGATAAGTGGCATGATCTGCGAAGTCTTGTTAGATTTCGTGAGGAGCATAGTTGAAACGTGACAGCGGGTAATGCTTCTGACCGAAAAGAAAAGTTTTAGGACTTCTGTAGAGGTTAGATAAGTTTGTTTGTAAGCATCTGAATGGGTACCTGGTTGTAAAGGTGTTTTAACAGTGTCCATCTGAAGGTAGTTAAATCTTTGAATACCAGTACTTTGAGGGATGAATTAATAATTTTCAACTGTAGCATTCATTTCAACTGGAATATTAGCTGAGTTCTTAGTATCAATAAAAATAATGTTTATCTACTAATGGTATTAAAGTACCTGAAATCAGCTTGTTTAGTTGAAACTGGTACTTTACGTACGAATATAACCACGCCTCCATACTTTGACAGCTAAGCCCAGTAAAAAGTAGGAAGTACACTGATATTTCGATTTTTATTAGGATTAGACGTATTTGTACTGATTTAACGTCAACATGATGATTACTTGCATCTATACGTCCAAAGAAATAAACTCTTAATTCCAAGAAATATCACTAAAGTCTGAACAGCATCAGCTGAACATAAAGCAGACGCTATTTGTTCAGATGGAAAGTAGTATCAAGTTTAGCCCCTTCGGTAGAAGGAATCATTATTCACGTTTAGAGAAAAAAAGTTAATTTTTATTTTCTGTCAATCATATCGTTTTTATGAATTATTTTGAATCACTTTGGCAAAATCTTTACATGATGGTTGTTTTATGCACGTGGCATAATGGTCGAACTTTTGCTCCATTAAAACTCTCACAGGTGCTAAAATAAAAAACTAAAAAGGAAAATAAGGAATTATATAACTTAAACCCTAGAACGCCAGCGTGGGGTCACTATGACCCCTTACCAACTTGTGTTAATGATTGACAATTTAACGCTGGCATTCTAGAGTTAAAATAGCTGGTTCTAAATCTCGCAACTAGATAAGTTTCAAAAACATACAAGGGAAATGTCAAAAATAAAAACTTTTTAAACAAGTAACACAATTATGAGCAGCAAGACTAAAGTGCCGTGTAATAGTCTATTGCTATAGATATGTGTGTGTGTGGAAACACTTTTGTAACAAGTAACACAATTATGGAGCAGCAGGACTAAAGTGCCGTGTAACAGTCTGTTGCTATAGATATATATATATATATGTGTGTGTGTGTGTAGAAACACTTTTGTGACAAGTAACACAATTATGGAGCAGCAGGACTAAAGTGCCGTGTAATCGTCTGTTGCTATAGATATATATATAGATGTGTGTGTGTAGAAACACTTTTGTGACAAGTAACACTATTATGGAGCAGCAAGACTAAAGTGCCGTGTAATAGTCTGTTGCTATAGATATGTGTGTGTGTGTGTGGAAACACTTTTGTTCATGCAACTACACCCACAACCTAAACTGTATAACGCGTTCTTTAGAGACCTGTGGAAAGAGTTGTTTATATATTTTTTAAATATCATTTCTTGAACTTATGCAGAAAAAAAACAATACTATATGTATTTAGTAAAAAATACAATACTATATGTATTTAGTAAAAGATACAATACTATATGTATTTAGTAAAAGATACAATAC
>NW_013665737.1:122193-126931 GCF_000517525.1 Limulus polyphemus | reverse complement strand
GATACAATACTATATGTATTTAGTAAAAAATACAATACTATATGTATTTAGTAAAAGATACAATACTATATGTATTTAGTAAAAGATACAATACTATATGTATTTAGTAAAAGATACAATACTATATGTATATAATGAGTAACTAAAATAATAATTTTACAGAAATAAATCATTTCTCTAAAACATAACCATCAGCATAAGGAATAACAAGTTATTAGATATAATTACAAATGAGTTGGAACTTATATTTTTCTGAAAAAAAGAGAAGACGTTATTATCAAAGGATATCTTATTTGAAAATGTAAAATGATTATAAACAATTTAATTAAAAATTACTTGTGTGATGTTTCTGACAACAACAAAAAACAAGAGCTTTAAATATTACTGCGAAGAGACAAAAAAAGTCCTTTAACTTTGTTTGTTTGTTTTGACTTTCGCGCAAAGCTACACGAGGGCTATCTGCGCTAGCCGTCCCTAATATAGTAGTGTAAGACTAGAGGGAAGGCAGCTAGTCATCACCGCCAACTCTTGGGCTACTCTTTTACCAACGAATAGTGGGATTGACCGTCACATTATAACGCCCCCACGGCTGAAAGAGCGAGCATGTTTGGTGTGACGGGGATTCGAACACGCGACCCACAGATTGCGAATAGATCGCTTTAACCTCTTAGCCATGCCGGGTCTCATATTTGAAAAGGATGCTTTTCTACGCGCTTATTAAGGGTTGTATCTTAGTCTACGCATATAGTTGTCCATTGCTATGCATTATGTAAAGAAAATGTAGTTATACAGAAATTATAAATGCTCACTATATTCTCAAACAAATCTCCATGACACTCTCCAGCTGCAGCTTAGCATTTTACATCTCGAACTAATGCGATCAAATAGCCCCCCAGTGGCACAGCGGTATGTCTGCGGACCTACAACGCTATAAACCGTGTTTCGATACCCGTGGTGGGCAAAGCATAGATAGCCCATTGTGTAGCTTTGTGCTTAATTCCTGTTTTCTTACTCTTTATACGATCCCTATTTGTAGGTTTTTAAATTCCCAATGTTTTTATTTATCTTGTGTATATATTATTCATCCGCGTGGTATTAAGGCACACTGATGTCCAACAGATGAGTTTAAAGTCTTTGCTAAAACATAGATTCCAGAAATGTTACGTAGAGAATAAATGAAATACAGAAAATAAATTGAAAATAAGCAAACAAGTGAAAAGACAAAACAAAATCTTCAGTCACAGTAAATCAAAATGTGTAAGTCGTAACCTGCCGGTAGGTTTTTTTTATTTCGCATAATGAATTCTCATTGGCTGATAGACTAGAGACTAAAAAACGTCTGCAGAGGACAAGGACAGCAATATTTATACCATATCGCCAAATTAGAAAATGGGTCCAAGGGTCCCAAGCTTCATATATCATAGACTATTCCAAATAACACATATAATGAGGAAAATAACTAATAACAACTTGTATAAGTATTTGTGTCACACCTTGAGTGGACATAAACACAAGGTCAAAGTGATACAATTTTTTAGCCTCGTCTGTATGCAATTTTTATGACTCTTTCACGTCCCGTTAACGAGAATGTCATAACTATGTGAAAATTTACAATAATACTAATAATGGAAGGGTGAAATAAATAAATGTGTCAACTACGACATTTGTCAAACTTGACTTAATTAATCTATTTTAAACATACCTATTAAGGCAGGTAATATTATGACAAATGAAATTTAATGAAATCCAAGTTTTGCTTTATTGAATTACCAGTTTTGGTAGAAACTCCTGTAGTAGTTCATGTATAAGTCTCGTGCCTATTTTATATATAATGTATTTAACTATTATGGCCCGGCATGGCCAGGTGGTTAGGGCACTCGACTCGCAATCTGAGGGTCGCAGGTTCGAATCCCCGTCACACCAAACATGCTCGCCCTTTCAGCCGTGGGGGCGTTATTAAGTGACGGTCAATCCCACTATTCGTTGGTAAAAGAGTAGCCTAAGAGTTGGCGGTGATGACTACCTGTCTTCCCTCTGGTCTTACACTGCTAAATTAGGGACGGCTAGCGCAGATAGCCCTTGTGTAGCTTTGCGCGAAACTCAAAAACAAACAAATTTAACTAACATTTTCAACCTTTTATACCTAAAGATTCCACGGTAAAGAATATACAATTACTGAGCTTAAATGCACGTATTCACATAATTAAAGTAATAGCAGTGTGGGTTATATAACATATAGTCAAGCAATTATTTTGCAACGTAAACTTAATAGTTTTAAACTTTCTCAACTTTCTTCGTATTTTTCGAAGTAAGGATAAAACAGAAATTGACCCCTTTTATCACGTGCGTCAGTCATGACGTCATAAACAAGACGAATGGAAATAGACATTTATCTGACATGGATGATATTCTTCAATTCACAACTAGGAAAACTAAGTCAATCCAGAATGAAACCCTTCATGTCCGTAATTATAATATATATTATAAATACACCATTCTCAAACTTTGTCGTGTTAAATAAAACCTTAGAGGTGTTGTACGGTTTATGTTCTGCATGATATGTACTTTGAAAAATTACGAATTATGCAAGAGTTTACTGAAATAATAGCCAACAGTTAAGAAACTGGTTATTTTATCGGTCATAGAAACTTCTTGACATTGTTCATGAAAAATATTTTTTTTATTCGAAATGCTTTATGCGGGTTCTGAGAAACAAGTCAACCAGCTTTTATCTAGTATATATATTGTCATTCTGAGGCACAACTCAGCCAGCTTTTATCTGGTATATATATATTATCATTCTGAGGCACAGCTCAGCCAGCTTTTATCTGGTATATATATTGTCATTCTGAGGCACAACACAGCCAGCTTTTATCTAGTATATATATTGTTATTCTGAGGAACAACTCAGCCAGCTTTTATCTGGTATATATAATTTGTCATTCTGAGGCACAACTCAGCCAGCTTTTATCTGGTATATATATATTGTCATTCTGAGGCACAGCTCAGCCAGCTTTTATCTGGTATATATATATTGTCATTCTGAGGCACAACACAGCCAGCTTTTATCTGGTATATATATTATCATTCTGAAGCACAGCTCTGCCAGCTTTTATCTGGTATATATATTGTCATTCTGAGGCACAACACAGCCAGCTTTTATCTGGTATATATATTGCCATTTTGAGGCACAACTCAGCCAGCTTTTATCTGGTACATATATTATCATTCTGAGGAACAACTCAACCAGGTTTTATCTGGTATATATATTGTTATTCTGAGGAACAACTCAACCAACTTTAATCTAGTATATATATTGTTATTCTGTGGCACAACTAAACCAGCTTTTATCTGGTATATATATTGTCATTCTGCTTCTTGTTGGGCTACTGAAATAGTTCTTTTATCATCAGTCATTAGCTATGTTTAAGATCTCACTATTGAGGCATTTCCAAAGTTCAGATGGCTCTAACGTAAACATGTAACTGTTATTTTTATTACAACATATAAACATTAACGTGTGTGAACGATGTTTAAACACTTCATTACCTCCAACACCTGCACTTTTAAGTGACTTGTGTCGTTATGTCTATTTGTCGTGGCGCAATTTTACCAACTTCCCGACCTCTGACCACCATGAAATATTCAGGAGTTCTTGGTTATGACCCAAAGGGCTTCTAAAATCCCTTATGTTTTCCATTCTCTCATTTTTATGAGTTTGATAACCATTTCAATTAATCCCTTTCGTACTGTTTTAATGCCGGCGTATGACGTACGCATGCACTATCTACGTAAAGCCAACGAAGTAAATGCTGTGCCTCGTGCTGGTACATTTTCTAATAAAACTAAAATGATATATATTAATATTGTAACGAACATGGTTATATTTGAACTGTTTGGTTAACTTCGACATGGGCACGTGACTGTTTTATGTTGATAACCCAATTCTACACTTTCGCTTAAGACCTTTGGAATTTATTTGATTATCGGGGAAATTGATAGGATAAAGGCCTTTGATTTCTTTGTACTGTTATCTGAAGACAATGGGACGATAGTACGCAAGATTAAGGTATGAAAAACACAGGATAGGTCCCCACTTAAGACAGTTTTATTTTTTTAATTGGGTGATTGGCTAATTGAATGAGCTGCCGTCAACTGTATAGTGGAAGCCAGTATTTTACAAGAGTTTAGTAGGACGATCGATGACTTCCTGAAAAATAATGGGTGGGTTTAAATTTTTACTTTTCTCAAGGGTGCATACGCAAAAACAGCACTAAAGAACCACGTTGCCTCTTGCTGTCCATATGCTATATAAGTTTTGAACTACTTAGCTAGCTACAATTTACAGACACACAACTGTTTTATTTTAGATCATTTGCGATAATAACTCACGCACACGGACAATCTCCAAACTGAATAAATAGAGTTGTTTAAACATTTGTTCAGCAAAAAGTTAAAGCTTGGAATGGGTGTGTGTCTAGTTTCGGAGAATTCCACTTCTCATCAGTGACCCTGGACACTACCACCAATAAAATATCAGACCAAACCAAGCCTTTATAGTAATGAGGTATCGAAAATCGATCTCCAAGCTGCTTAGGATTGATCATTCTTATTCCACCAGTTAATATCTAATGAAAACATTGATCATTCTTAATCCACCAGTTAATATCTAATGAAAACATTGATCATTCTTAATCCACCAGTTAATATCTAGTGAAAACATTGATCATTCTTAATT
>NW_013665737.1:111926-121415 GCF_000517525.1 Limulus polyphemus | reverse complement strand
AAACCCGGTTTCTAGCATTGTAAGTCCGCAGATATACCGCTGTGCCACTGGGGGGTGCGATGTGGGAATATAAGAGAAATATATAAGGAACTTTCAAGATTATGATAAAACCTGAACTGTGAGTATAGAAATAAGAAATTCTAATTCTGTGTAATATGAAGAATTATGTTAATTGTAATCAATTTTAAATCTCATAAGGTCGAGGCTTTTAAGTTTAAACATGCTATCGTTGTATCAGCAAGGATTATAGTTTTAAATAAGAAAAACAGTATGCGCTTAAACACTCCATCACACAATTACAATTATATATCAAAGCCGATAATAATAATAATAATAAGTCATGTATGGTGGATGCAGAATATAACGGTGTTATAAGGTGTCTGTACAATATTCTAAAACATCTAATCTGTTAATAAAGGCTGGTATACCTACATAAGAATTATAGTTCATAATACAGAAATGTATGTATGTCTGTGTGTGTATATAGTACCGAATTTAGACCGACATAGACAGTTTATGTATTGCTTTAAAATTCACCTGAACAAGAAATGATGATTATTTTGTAATATATTTATAATACCCTGAAAAAAATATATATATATTGTTTACAAATCAACAGAATACCAATGGGTAAATTCTGTTATTTTGGAAAGTTATTTCACGCACTGAAATGTATTCTGGTCACTAAAACTGTAGTTTTAATATTAAATCGCTTAGCGTGTGTTAACTGTTACCTTTATAACACGTGGACTGAAATTTGATTATGTGCATACAAAATTGAGATATAATAAATTTCCCCGTTAAAATATTAATTTTTATAACCTGTAAAGATTATTTCTATATTACTTTAAAATGTGCTGTAGGCTTATTATAGCTGAGAGCTTTTAGACATCAGTGTGCCAGAGTTCAGTTTTATACTCGTATACTGAGCTGCATTCCCTACGCTAATTGTAAAGGCGGCTCCGGAACAAAGATTGGTGTTGTAGAAATTTTAGTTGGGAAACGTAGTCGAAATCAGCTAAGTTAGTTGACTAGGGTTTCTTTGCTTTTCAGTCAAGCTTAATGGGATACACATGTACACATAAAACGAGCACATTAACTTTAATTCAGACGCATTAACGGTTTTCTTGCAAGCTCCATTTCTTACAGATTTGCACGTGTTCTTGACGAATTCCTTCATATTAACTAAACTCTTAACTTAAGCTTTGCCAAACAAGAGTCTCTCCCCCCCCCCAAAAAAAAGTATGTAAAAAATGTTCTTTCCAAACTATTTTCTTGCATACTTTAATACACAAAATTTTTGCATAAATTTTACTGTGGAAAGTAGTAAATTTAAAATTTCCATCTCTAAACACATGCATTCAACATAACTACACTTGTTTCATGTTGGATGCTTTATAACAACACCTAGCATGAACCACTATCGTGTTTCATAATAGGGATAGCAAGGAATTGCACAAAAACCTAATAGAATGTTCGGGCAAAAAGCACCTTAAACACCTTTATAACAACACCTAGCATGAACCACTATCGTGTTTCATAATAGGGATAGCAAGGAATTGCACAAAAACCTAATAGAATGTTCGGGCAAAAAGCACCTTAAACACCTTTATAACAACACCTAGCATGAACCACTATCGTGTTTCATAATAGGGATAGCAAGGAATTGCACAAAAACCTAATAGAATGTTCGGGCAAAAAACACCTTAAACAGTAAAGATTCAGTTCAAGCAACACTTTAAAACCTTTACTATTGACTGCTAAGGCTGTACACATATAGAAATTCACAAAAAATCATGCATTTTAGACTTACAATGCCCGTTTGTAATTATTATTATTATTATTCTCTTGCCAACCTACAACAAAAACAGTTTGATATATTGCAACCAAACCTTTTATAGAATATCAAATAAGGTACTATGAAGGTCCTAGGAGTATTGAAAAATTGATTTGTTTGTTCTATATTTTACATAAGCTAAAAACATAATACTTCTAGTGTAAACGATGTTATCATTACCCCTTGAAGTTAGTATTTTTACAAATATCTGGTGTTCCTTTTTAGGAACAGGGTGAAACGGGTATTACCAACTAGTAATGAATGTACCATGTAGATTCTCAGTACTTTGTATACTATACAACCAGTGTCTTTAGGGAGCCAATCCTTATATATGTATGAAATGAAAACCTTATCAGCTAGCTACTAGCTATATTTATTATCATTACAAAGTTAACTCCATGTCAAGTATTCCTTTGTACATAGTTGAGCATAAAAAAGCCAGCAAACAAGACAAATAAAAAATTGTGAATTTAAAAACATGCAAATATGGATTGTAAAAAAGTAAGGAGACAAGGCTGGAGATACTGCAAACATTTTTTGGTCAAACTACAAATCCCTATTTTGACTCCACCAAATGTAATTCTAGATAACAACATGGAACTAAAACAGTGATTTGTAGTTTGAGTAGTTCAAGCAAAAATTGATGCTAATCACTGTTGTAAAGAATACTGTAATTTTTTTCTTTAGAGACAAGCTTGTTTAACTCTTAAGTCTTTCCACAGATTAAAAATGTTCTCATACGTAGGTTCAGACTTCTTAACTTTGTCCTACAAAGACAACAAATCCCCCAAACTACTGAAGGCATTAATATTTATATATACATCTGTCCATTACGTTCATTAATGTTTAAAAACACGCCCGTTCTATACGTTCATTAATGTTTATAAATACATACGTCCTTTACGTCCATTGTTTATAAATGCCCTTTTCTTTACGTTCATCAATGTTCATATAGATATAATTAATTGTAATATTACGTAGAAAATGAAAAAATAAAATAAAATAGAAACAACGCAGCTAGAAAACAGACATGTACCACCTAGGCACACACCATAAGGTGGGTAGTTATGTGACATGTATACATGTCACATAACTACCCACCTTATGGTGTGTGTGCCAGGTGGTACATGTCCACCTGGGCACACACCATAAGGTGGGTAGTTATGTGACATGTACCACCTAGGCACACACACCATAAGGTGGGTAGTTATGTGACATGTACCACCTGGCACACACCATAAGGTGGTACATGTCTGTTTTGTAGCTGCGTTGTTTCTATTTTATATTTTCTTTCATTTTCTACGTAATATTACAATTAATTATTTTTAATCTAAGGTTTGGATATGCTGTGTTAAATTCACGCTATTCTTCCTTATGATGTAATATTTTTCTTTTTTTAATATATTAATATATACACCCTTCTTTTATGTTCAAAACGCTACATGGCTCCAACACTAGGTTTTTAATAAAAAAGAGTGAACATGCAGCATTTTCATCATATAACAAATCTAAAATGTAAGTGATTTTCCAGTTAGAATAATTTTTCGGATATTTGAGCAAAGCTACATAAGGGCTGCCTACGTTAGCCATCCCTAATTTTGAAGGCAGCTAGTCAATGGTGCCTATCGTCAATTCTTAGGCTACTCTGATCTAATAGTAAGTTTTGGCTGTAATTCTTATAAAACAACCATGGTCCTAAAGTACTAAGCTCGGTTCTGCAGCAACAGGAAACGAACCTTGGACCTCGACTTCATTCTGTGGCATGCTAACCACTAGCCCACGCCTGGCCTCCGGTTAGAAGAGAACGAATATTATGGCATAATAGTTGGGAGTTTCGCTGAGCAAAGCCTATCTATTATTACACAGGCCTGCCAAGCAAAGCCTATTTATTATTATATAGGCCTGCGAAGCAAAGCCTATCTATTATTACACAGGCCTGCCAAGCAAAGCCTATTTATTATTACATAGGCCTGCGAAGCAAAGTCTATTTATTATTATATAGGCCTGCGAAGCAAAGTCCTATCTATTATTACACGGGCCTGCCAAGCAAAGCCTATTTATTATTATATAGGCCTGCGAAGCAAAGCCTATCTATTATTACACGGGTCTGCGAATTTATACTTCATAAAAGTTGTTTTGGTTTTAATGACGGATTTTTCCATAACTTAGCTACGCAGATTTCGAAAATAATATTTATTTTCTTTTCACGTAAAGATTTTTTACAAATCGGGAAGAAAAACAAACTCTTACTTAGATCAAATTATTATTTCGGTTATCACAATGTACATTTTTTATTATTAAGTTTGTTAAAAATGCAAACAAACTGAAGAAAAGGGAAGAACATTGTGGTCAAACGAATATGCATCCTCATTCATCCTGATTGTTTTGCGACATCTATATCTTTTAGTCTAAAACTACGTGTTATGGTCTTTCTTTTATGTATTACGTTATTATGTTTTGTGAAAAATCTGTACGTGATGGAGAAAAATGGATATCATTTTCGGATTCAGAGTACAGGAATTACTCGTAAAATTACTGGTAAAAAGACAATAAAACCATCGCAGTACTGTGTTATTAATGAATCTCTTACAGTTAACACTTTCTGCCAGCTATTGATATGAAACAGTCCTCTTGTAATATTTTACTGAGATTTAAAAAATATTTAGACAAATAATGCTTTCGAAAACCGTGTAGTCCAACGTTCCCAGAAACTTCTGCTAATACGAATAGTTCCGAGTTATTAGCCACGTGACGTTCGGTGCCCTAAGTACGGGGGGGGGATATTAAGAGGAGACTTCAGTAGAAAAATCAACAGAACTTTTATTTTTCTGTAGTTTCTGTTGCTTTCGTACATATGATTTAGTATCAGAAAGGCTTATTTGAAACCTCCTATTAAACAACATGTGGTGTCTCCCTATGCTTAAGTTATTCGAACGTCACCTTCCCACTTGCATGCTGTTCCTTGTTTGTTTGTTTGTAATTAAGCACAAAGCTACACAATGGGCTATCTGTGCTCTGTCCACCACGGGTATCGAAATCCGGATTCTAGCGTTGTAAGTCCGCAGACATACCGCTGTGCCACTGGGGGGGGGGGGTAATGTCTTATGACAAGTACGATTAGAAACCAGCTTTCGAAATATGATGCTGAAGAAACAATACATTCAGAATTAAACAACCTACTCAACTTCCTAAGTCTTAGAGGTTTGCCAGAATTACAGAAACAATTTATTATTAATCAAAATTATTACTCTCTATTGGCAACTTTCCCATGTTCTAGGAGAATTACACTATAATCTTAAATGTATGTCGTTTTTACGTCTTACTGAACCACGAGAATGATACAGTGTAACTTTACACTATAGCGCTTCAATGATCAATCTTTAATGCAATTGCCCACCAGCGGCACAGCGGTATTTCTGCAGGCTTATACTGGTAGAAATAGGGTTTCGATACCCTTGGTCGGCATAATACAGATAGCCCATTGTGTAGCTTTGTGCTTAACTACAAATAAACAAATGAAACCCTTTAATGAAATTCAGTACCGTTTATAAAAACCACCGTTATTTAATGAGCTGTTACACACATTTTTTTGCTCGTTTTTATTTAATATAGCACCTAATGTGGTAAGGACTTACACGGTTCTTTAAAGTTATTAATCTTCTTTAAATGCTTGGCAGTGAAAGTATACATATCGTACTGTATTTTATTTCTTAGTATATATCTTCTAATAAGGAAATTAATTAAATATTTCCTGTGTATGATAAATTCCCAAAATCGTGGACATTTCCGATGTTTTCCTTGTTACTAAAACTTTATTCTATTCTCCGAATAGTCTGGTTGATGACGCTTAAAAACGTGGAACGCCCTCTATTGGTAACATCGTATCCGAGAGGAAATTTCACAGCTTACCCCTCATCAGCTGTGCTTTGTGTACAGACAGAGGAGCCATTAACTTCGACTGTGTTACTAACTCCCAAACCAGAATTGTTTCTGAAGTGGCTTATTCCAACTGGTACAGTGGAGGACACGTTAGTTCTCAAGTAAGCAATATTTTTCGTGAGACTCTTAAGTTATATTGTATACAGGTGCAAGATCTAAGGATAAAGCCAAGTTGCCCAAGGTGCGACAGTGTAGTTTTAGGCACTTCTGTAAAATACTCATATCATTAAAATTTACATACAACGGTAAATTATAACTCCTGGAACACTGTAGGGATAAAAATATAAATGCTATTATCACCTAGTTATGAACTAATACATCAACTCACAGGATTATTAGCTACAATCCTATTTATTTCGTCTTATATAATACGGCACAGGGCAACTTGTCCAACTTAATAAAAGCTGTAAGGGATACTAGCAAGAAAGATGGGTTAAAATATAACCATTGTTCAGCTTGCAAGATACGAAAAACCAATTTATCGGATGTATCTAACAGTTCCAATACAAGTGTATCTTTGCCACCTTGTGTGTGTCAGCAGTGTTCATGTATGATAGTTTGTATTACTATAGGGGACTAGCTGCTATCCTTACTATCCTATATGAACCTTGTATTTGATGTAACACAGCTTTAACATTTTATAATACAGAGGTTGAATACGTTATATTAAAACGATTTTGGTTCCTAACCACGTCGTTACAGTCCACGTTACGACGTCTGATCATGCCCTATCTGACGATTGTATGTCTTAACATTACTGCCCTGCATCGTAGTTTCTATTAGTAAGACTGTCGTGTCCAAAACATCCTACTTCACTTGTGTGCTTCTCACAATCTCTCAAATCCACAAGGCCACGTCTCAACAAATTAATCCCACAGAAATTCACGGGCGCTACGTCCAGTTACCTGACCAGTGTTTCGTATGAAAGAGCATGAATACCCGGATTATTCTCCGGCTGTTTGATGTATCTGACGATTGAATGGAAGGTATAACTGGAACCTTTATCTTAGCAAACCCATATTCCGTTGGTCTTCTTTCCAGATGAAAATCGTTCTTGATTAGGTTGCATATTATAGCCCGGGGCACGTGAACGGATTTTGCCACTGCTATTTACCTGTTACAAGACGTCACACTTTGCTTACGGCTGAGGTGCGACTTGTATGCAGGTCTCTTTCTGGGTGTTTCTGTAGCCCCACATTGACTTATATTCCTTCATTTCCCAATACCGTTAATTACCAAGGATATCCCCAATCTGAATATCTCTTTATGTCAATGTATGAATATTTTGCTTTCCCAAGGCATCACGTAACGATAAACAATGTCAAAATGCAATCCTGATGTATGTCATTACACCGTGACTATATATCGATTTTGGTTGTTAGTGACTTGATTTGCATATTCCAAATCGTTTTAATATAACGTACTCAACCCTCTGTAAGCTTGCTGTGTCACCCCTTTAATTCGTCTTTTGGTCACGTTTTTTATGACAGACCGACAGTGGCAGTGAGAGCTTTTAGTTTTAGTAAGTGATAGATATGCTTATATATTTAGTATGCAATTTGCATGAACCACGTAGAAAATTTTACAGTAAAAAATAAACGTTTTTCGCTTAGACCCCCAAACAATCTTAGGCTGCTAGAAATTTGTTTTTATTTATGGATATGCGTAAGTGGAAATAAAGCACATTGAGAAGTGTTTAAAAATATTTGAAACATCGTTGAAACGTGAACACTGATAATCACGGTGACTAATATATAAAGCATTAGAGCACGTAAATAACTCGAATATTAAAATTCCCTTTCCGTGATTTGCTCGAACACATTTCAAAAACAAAAAAAGACTGACGAAAAAAGGGTTAAGCATATAAATATCGGTGTTCATATAAACAAATATACTCGTTTAGTCATTTATAGACTTCATTTATCCTCTGATAGGCTTCAAAAGGTGTGTTAAATTAGGTTTTATTAAATACACGTAAACTTACGTATTTGCGGTACTCTTACTACTCAAAACCACAACCAATCTAATATAGACTTGGCAAATCCAAGCTTTAGCATCTCCTGGCAACTGGCCATAGCTAATCGACGTATCCGTATACACAGCCTACATTTTCAATGGTAGGATGGAAATGTAAGAGACGTTCTGAATAGTAGATATGCAAGGATACTCTCACTGCTGGTTACAGAATTGATTGTTACCAAGTCGTGTTTTCTTTTCTAGAGCCTTTCATCAAGATAGCGACGGACAGTGGACATTTGCACAAATCAAGCAATCTCGCAGGATTGGTAAGTATCAGGTAACAGCTCTTCACGTTTAACATTAGAAATACGTACACTGTACTAAAGCACGTGCTACAAACGTGATCTGACTCAAATCTCTTAGGGCTCATTAAACCAAAACAGGAAGTCTAGCGAAGATGCAAAACTAAAACATGATATTTACGAATTTGAAACTGTCAAAATGTTTGAGCGAAGTAAATACCAGGTTAAAAAAAAAACAGTGGAAACAGGGATTAGCTTAACTAACTAACCTACTGGATCTAGTAACTGCAAAGTCCAGATTCCCATAGCATTAGTTAATGACGGCAATTTTAAACCATTAAATATTAATCACCAGATTGTGCAGAATTATATTTTAATTTATCTTATCTGGATGTTTTTGTGATGAAAAAGAGAACTTAAGATCCCAGAGAACCTTGTGACACACTGTATATCAGGAGAGAACCTTGTGACACACTGTATATCAGGAGAGAACCTTGTGACACACTGTATATCAGGAGAGAACCTTGTGACACACTGTATATCAGGTAGAAAAACCATCGTTATTGTTTATGACGTATAAACAGACATCGGAATAGAATACTGAAGTATTTGAGTTTGGATAATTTTTTTAAATATTTGCACTGTTTTTAAACAAAAATAACGCCTAAATAAAGCTGTTTAAAGCAAGAGTGAATTTGTTTCAAACTGCATATTTTTGTGTAATATAAAATTTTAGAATTCATTATCAATTCTTTCCTGTCTTAAACCATCTCTTAAAAATACAGGACATAACTTCCAGGCAACAGTGCCAACTCAGGCAACAGAATGGTACACATTAATCCAAGGGATAATAAATACAAACATAATAGTTATTTTACAGATATTGTTTTAAGATTAGCTAAGTTTTCTGAGACAAAAACCTCTATACGCTAGTGCTAAAACAGGTGTAATCCGTAACATTTTATATCCACAGTTTTCTGTTACACTTCCATTCACATCTTATTAAATTTACCCGCTTGTCATCTACATTCCTATAAATTTTACTTCAACTTCCCCCACCAACCTCCTTTTAAAATTTCCTCCCCTTCTCTTCAAACGAGTCGTATTATATTTCCTACATTTGATATTAAGCTTCATAGGTTCCTGTTACACTTTTTGCCTTACAAACCTATTATAAGGTGTTTTTCACCTTTCCCTCTGTGGAATCCCATTACACTTCTACTCAATACCATTTACAATCCATCATTTTAATTTATGTGAATTTTTTTTTTAATTGTATGCACACGTCATCAATAAATAAAGAAAATGTGTCATTTTTCTCTTCTATCCTTGCGTTATCTTCATTCCTGAAGGCCTGACATGGTTTCTTCGGTAAGAACATACACATAGAAATACAAGTATGAGACATCTACGGGAAGAATATACACACACATAGTTTGTTTTTTTGTTTTT
>NW_013665737.1:98988-110986 GCF_000517525.1 Limulus polyphemus | reverse complement strand
ATTATAACGCCCTCACGCCTGAAAGGGCGAGCATGTTTGGTGTGACGGGGATTCGAACCCGCGACCCTCAGGTTGCGAGGCGAGTGCCGTTTACAAAAGCACTTTGATTTTTACAATATGATTTTCTGGAGCGATATTTTGTGGACTTTATAATATGAAAATGTGTGTTAATCAAACTGCGCGCCAGTACACGTCAAGGGAATTGCATATTCGCCTATCTCGTGATGCTTCCTTCTATACTTTTATCAGAATGAATTTTTATTCCTTCTTTAATAAGCCCTAAGAAGCCGAAGATTCAGAGAGTTTGCTCGTTTGTTTTGTACAAAGTAGCCTCAAACATGCGTCTCTATTATCCTAGTTTTCATTATCATGTAAATATGTGTGATTCCTGGGTATGTTGTTTGTATGTTTTGGGTACCGTAAAGCTTCACAGTGAGCTCTCTTCGCTTGTCACCGCTGAGAATCGAGTTCCGGCTATTAGTGTGGTAAGTCCACGAGCTTATAGCTGATCCTCCGGGGGAGGTGGGGGGGGGGGGAACCTCCTATGTATATTTGTGTTGTAAAATGTGAAGATATGTCCTACAAGCGTCAGATTTTCCTTTAAACTAAATTTTCTGAACTTTAACGGTTTATTTATAAATTGCACTAATTTTACCAGAGTATTTCGTAAATAAGACTATGCATGGCAGAATATAAGAATGTGCATTATACAAACACACGTTTGTTCAAGAATAAGTCGTTTTGACATAAAGGAACAATGAATCCGTTTGATTCTGGAAATACAAAACTGTTTAAATATGCTTTGCCCCAATGCTTTTTGTCAAACATATATAACTTTGTTGAAAAAAATAAGCCTCAACCAGGTCATGCAAAGATTGTTTAAGGAGACTGAACCATAAAATTTCATCCCTATAAAGAGGACAATGTGTTTCTATGACGCCCTTTCTTATAAGATGGTCATTTTCATGTTCCTCCTTAATAATGTTTTAGTCCTTGGTAAATCTGATTACTCTGTATTATAGGATTAGCAAACACGCAACATCGTTAATATTCCGAAACAAGTTCCTTTTCTTGCCATTCAAGACAAGAATGCGTTTATTTTTACGCAGTGTATTTTCCTTTAATCGTTATATTAACAAAGTTCAAAGAAGAAAAAATGAAAAAAGTGTCAAATAGTTTTGGATTGAAAAATAACGAATTGTGAAGGAAAATCAGCTTTTATAAAACACCTTTGCAAGTGTGAATATTTCAAAAATTTCCAAACACAATTATTGGAGGTTCTAACGTTCACTTGAATAACTACACAATAGACAATATGTGTGTATGAGAGTCCATATGTTTTCATTTAGCGCACGTAGATCATTTTAGTGACCGTAGACACGTGTCCGTTGACGAAACTGCGTTAAACGAAACGTTCTTGATACTATTCATTTCATTTAGTTGTGTCGTCTGCAGATAGACAAAGTAGGTGGCAAGAAATGAAGTATTAATAAAGAAATGAAAAAAAGAAAACAGAAAAATATATAGTTTGTACAAAATAAAAAAAATATGTGAGAGAAAGTTTAGGAGAAACAAAAGACAGAGTAAGAAAATGGAAATAAAAGCTAAAAGTTATTAATATGAAACAGCAGTACTTGTAGTGTTAGTAATGCCAAAGAAGTGAAGCTATTTCAATACGGAACGTTAATGCTTGGAGTTTCCTAATCCACGGCGGCCAAGGCTTTGTTATTAGTTTAGTTAGTTCTAGAAGCTAAACATAAGCCCATACGCTTGGAGTGGCTGTCAGCACCGGAAAAGTAAGTTCAAGAATGATCCCTCCCCACCTTATTAAAAGGCTCTAAAACTGGTTATCCGCGGCATAGCGGGTCATAGAATGTCTCTGAGTTTTTTCAAGTACAAACGTTTAGCTCACAGATCCATCTCTTGACCTATGGGAGATATGATTACAGGCGCGGCTATTGAGAATTCCTCTTGTTTTTATTAGCGCTTATAGTTTGCTATATAAATAGGTGTGATTGTAGCTGTAAGCTAATAGTTTATTCCTAATTGAGTGCAGCGCAGATCGACATAGAAAGTAGTGTTTCCCTTATTTCATTTACTAATCAGTCTATTTATTTGCGTTCATCATAAAATGTCGGATGGTAAACATGTCTAGCAACAAGGGGAGAGTCAGAAAAGAAAGACAAAAGTTCCATTGAAAATCTTGTGAAGACGAATTCTAAGTCAATGAAATATGCGACAGAAACACTGAAAATATAAATCTTAATAGCGAGAAATTAGGAAGAGTAAGTGGATTTTCAAGAGATGAAGAATTATCTAACTATAAAACAATAAAACAAAATTATACCAAGACATTTGTTGAAAGTGATGACGTCATTGACGTCAGAGGCGACTTGGAACAACTTTTACCAAAATTAGATGTAGTTGTTCTACTTTACGTAGGATAAAAATAGAAAATGGTTTCCTTCAATTTATTGTAACCTAACGGAGAAGATGCATAGAAGCAGTGACTTTACTTATTCAGTTAAACAGGATGCAGTTTACAGTTTGTGCTACAAGTTCTTTGCTTCAACATCATCTGTCTTGATTGATAATGATGTAAATAATTGGAAGAAAACAGGGAAACTATCAAGCAAACACGATACGTCTCCTTTAACTGGTAAGTTTTTTTAAAATCGAAAGAACTAGAAATACAATGGTTAAAGAAATCATCTTGTAACTAATCATAAAACGAGCATTAGCTACCTATTTCAGAAAGACTTATAGCTGTCTTAGGTGTTTAGCTTCTAATTTGAGAATATTCAGACCTAGGCGGACACAAGAATGGTAATTTTCTGAAATTTGCTGTCATGTTTGTTGTAATGAAAGCATTTGAGTAAAAAAAAACAGGAAAGTGAAGAATGTTATCTTGAGAAAAAGAGGTCAAAATTAACCCATACAGCTACTAACTGATCAAATTACTCAGAACAGTCTCAAACAGTCGTTCAAATAGAACAGCAAAGTGACTTATTTCTGTTTCTGTATCATATATACAAATGAAAATTGGGGGGTTTAGATGGCATCAAAAAATCACTGCATGGACCTTGACAAATGTGGTTATATATCTAGTGTAGATCAGTTGTTAACTTATGGTTACATATCTAGTAATTTAACAACTGATCTACACTAGATATGTAACCATAATTTAACAACTGATCTACATGGTTACATATCTAGTGTAGATCAGTTGTTAAATTATGGTTCGTATGTTTCCCTTAGATCCTACAACAAAATTTCATAACTTGATAAAAAAACATGTTGACCAATATATACAACTTTGTCACCTGAACAAAAAAAGAGAGTTTGATTCCTTCCAATTTTTGTCCACCCTGTTTTTACACTTTACCTAAGATTCATAAATTAAACAACATGGCTATTAACTGTGTTTAAGATTCTTTATTCCATAACCAAACTATACTTAACTTATACTTGTACCATAACAAAAAAAAAAATCAGCAAAGAAAGGACAGATGTTTTCCTTTTGTTATAACCTGATTTTATCTTTTATTTACACAAAGTTCTTAAATGTATAGAACAATTCATTGTGAAAGTGAAAATTAAAATCACCCCCAGTGGCAAACTGACATGCCTCCGAACTAACAACACTAGAAACCGGGTTTCGATATCCCTGGTGGGCAGAGCACAAATAGCCCATTGTGTAGCTTTGTGCTTAACCTCAATCAAACAAAGTAAATTAAAGGTGGGGGAGGGGGCCAGGTTTATTGGACCAAGCAAAGACGGGGTCCGTGATTACTTCTTAGTATGCTGTATAGCTTTGGGAACCTAGTATACAGAATAACTGATGAAATTCAGTATAGTAGGTTCTTTATTGCATTACGTGGTGCGGCTCATGGTGGGATGGTTATTGACAACCTAACAGAGCACCAGTTCACTAACTTTTGTGATTGAGACTGTTTATCTGTGAAAGTACCTAGTACTCTCCTTTGTAAATATACCCCTACTCTTTATCTGCCCCAGTAAAAATGTCTTGAAATTAAGAAAATCACTCTCAGAAAAAGTGGGAGAATACATAAAATTTAATCCCAAACCCAGGAACTTCCACAGCTCTAAGGCGATGATAGTCAGTTTGTTGAAAAGTCCATGACAGAAAGGAAGTTAGCTATTATGTGACTTACAGTAGGATATCGTGTGCTAACTGCGTGATTATAGCACAGTTAGGACAGTTAGTTGATAGACGAACGGCTAAAAGGGTTTTGCAACCCCTTACTTTCTGATGTCTTGCAATAGCTTATAAACGTATCCAGTGAGTTATAGTAGCATTTCTGTGACGCAGAAAGTGCAATATTCACTAAGTACACAGCTAGGACACATGAAATTTTCACGTAAAATCCTAGAACGTTGATGGTCAGTACTGACTATTGGTGATCACTGAGAACTTAAGCATACCAGAAAGTTAAAAGGACTTTGCAATCCTTGCTTGCTAAAACTCATGTTAAGTTTTATGATGAATTTGGTCTGATAGATCCATACCAGTATTTCTGTAAGGGAGATGCAAGATGGGTTGTACAAATCTCGGTGGAATGTATATTATTTTGCTGAAATTTGACAGTTATTTTCATGTTCATCTAATATAGTGGGTGCACTGTTCTATATGGTAAAACACGTGCATTTATTATTGTGCGGAAAACAATTAAACTTGAATTTTTCATTAGAAATCAAACATCTAGAACGCTGATTGAAACACACAGAAAACAAATAAAGAGGGAGAAAGAGCGATATAAATGTTACTTAAAATTCGTTTCTCAGGATGTCAATTATGCAAGTTATTATAAATCATGTAATTCATCGATTGGATTCCTTATCGATATACTAAACCCTCCTGTATCATCGTGAATCTTAGACACGTTTTGAGATGTTCTCCAATAGCAACTATGATTGACAATGTCAGCCCGACTTTTGATCAAGCAATTAAATCCAGCCATAACGTATAATCGAGCAATGGTGTCCAGCCATAACGAATAGACGAGCAATGGTGTCCAGCCATAACGTATAGACGAGCAATGGTGTCCAGCCATAACGAATAGACGAGCAATGGTGTACAGCCATAACGTATAGACGAGCAATGGTGTCCAGCCATAACGTATAATCGAGCAATGGTGTCCAGCCATAACGTATAGACGAGCAATGGTGTACAGCCATAACGTATAGACGAGCAATGGTGTCCAGCCGTAACGTATATACGAGTAATGGTGTCCAGCCGTAACGTATATACGAGTAATGGTGTCCAGCCAGTCATCAAAAGTACAAATTACTGCTCCACTGGCGTTTCCTCATCTGACTTCTCACTGACTGTCATATATTTAATCCATTATCTCTATCTTCATCAATTAACTCAAGATTGTACAACACAATGCTATCATCATCATCAAAGTAACTATATTTCTCTGTCTCTGATTCCTGGAGAAGCTTATCACTGAATTTAGCTCAACTTGTCAACATGTCTGATGCACATAAGATGTTAAACAACTGCTGTAACTCTGATTCAACTGTTGATATACAATGTAGGGACAAGACCAATCAGAACTGAGTTGATTATGTGCTGCGGGTACATACCAAAGCTACACTTAGCACTAGGCTCAAACTTTCGATCCATTAGTTTGTTGTTGTTCTTGTTTTTAGTCATAACATCCGTTAATGAAAAAATTGAACTACTGCAGGCTGCATCCACACTACATATTCCTGTAGATACCACTGCGTAGCATTTTTCTGCAGAAGTACAGTTCACCTATTGCACAAACAAAACTACATTACAATTTCCACAATACATCAATACCTAAGATACCCATGCTTGGCAAAGCTTTAGGACATCTACTTTTTTTATGAATGACATGATCAGAACAAAGCAGAAAATGTCTCTCCTTCCACTTCTAGCTTGTCATCATTTGCCTGATACATGGTACGTTCCAGTATCTACTAGAAACTCAACCATGTTTCATGTATCTTTACAAGCATTAAGTGCACAGTTGTTCAAACCAGCCACAAGAATGTTGTGTGCAAGCTGTGTTCATCTGAGCTGTTGTCCAGAAAGAACTCAGAGCTCACTAATTTAAATAAGCCAGAAAGGCCCTTGTAACCAACAGACATATCTGACAACATGATATGAACAATACCAGGTATTTCACAGTTCAGCAAGATCTCTGTACCTCATGCTCTAGGTATCTACTATATATAGTAAATCCTGCTACATAACTGTTCAGCCATCTTGAAAGCCTATATGTAACGATAGTAGCTGCTCCTTTAAACATTGCAGCATCTGTGGCACTAGAGCCAGAAAAGTGGTTGGTCAACATTTCAGTCATGCTTTTAGAGGTCACTACAGAACCTAAAAGTTGTCTCAGAGCAGAAACTGCAACTGCACCTTTTACTGCTGCTCTAGTGGTCATGAAACAGCTACTATCAGAGATGTGATGTCCCTGAAAATCTACACGGTGTTATTAATGTTTACTCATCAGACCCTCAATTAACTTGCCAACGAGAATCTCATTGCAATTAGCATTTTATCTTCTTCATGAGGAGCTATGTTCGTGAAGACCCATGTCTTGTTGCTTGAAACTCATCCCTATAATTTGCTTGGTTTTTCACTCTTCACTGGTTCAAATATGCTGTGCAACACGTTCATATCAGTCATTATGGTGTTTTTCATTCAGTTGTTGTAGTGTCGGGTACTGGACCATCCAAGCTCAACATCAGAGATATAACTCAGTCTACAACTGAGGAGAATGATAACATAGAAATAGGGTCAAGCAAGTATAAACTTTCACAAGGTGACTGCTTTGGTATGTAACCTTTGTCTAAGACAAAGAGTTAGAGCAAGTTAACGACCTTTTATATCCTGTTTATGAAAATGTCAATTAAATACAAAACACCTGTACGAAGATTTAAAATACTCCTGAGTAAACGAGTAAAAATATATTTTATTGTAATTATGGAAAAGCGACACATAGCAGTTTTTCATATGAGACAATACTCATATAGATGTCACAGATCTCATCATTATTTTCAGACATCTTTCCAAGCTGCTTTGACGTCATAGTATGAAAAATAGACAATTATAAGTTGGAGCTGAAACGTATATATTTTTATCTTTTTTGACCAAATACAAAAGATTGTTTGTTTGTTTTTTGAATTTCGCGCAAAACTACACGAGGGCTATCTGCGCTAGCCGTCCCTAATTTAGCAGTGTAAGACTAGAGGGAAGGCAGCTAGTCATCACAACCCACCGCCAACTCTTGGGCTACTCTTTTACCAACGAATAGTAGGATTGACCGTCACATTATAACGCCCCCACGGCTGAAAGGGCGAGCATGTTTGGTGTGACGGGGATTCGAACCCGCGACCTGCAGATTGCGAGTCGAGTGCCCTAACCACCTGGCCATGCCGGGCCTAATACAAAAGAAGCGTCTTCTGTTTCTTCTGATGCAGATGGAAAATATTATTTAAATTTGTGTTCTAGCATTACCAAAAACCTACATTGAAAATAAATCTGAATATTTTATTCTAGAATTTCAGAAAAAAATTACCGTTTATTTTAATTTATCCAATCTTGTCTTGAGTAAACCTCCCGAGTGTACAGTTTAGAAGCTTAAAATAGCTGTGTAGATGACGTTTTTAGTTGATAATCCAGAATTCTATCTCTATAATTTCAGATACCTGTATATCTCGTGTTTATCTAGGATCGTTTATTTATACAAATATTTCTTTTTATAGATTAAATACAGTGGAGGAGTTTCAATATGAAAATTTCCACATATACCTACTGACTTCTCATTTCATTTAAACAAATTACTTCCCTAAAGTAAATCTCTCGTACAACATGTATTGGACCTGTTTGATCTTCAGCGCAACTAATAACTTATCAAAAAAGCCATTAGTTTAAACAGTTAATTGCCAATACATATGTAGGAACTAGCAACCCGCTGAAAGTTTACAATGCTGAGCATTGATCCTGATAAAGGTTGTTGAACGGTACTGGCATTTCAAAGTTCTTGATGGCATTTTGAAATATGATACTTCGGTTCTACTTCTTAATATTGTTAAGTAACTCAGTTTTGTCCTAAAAATTTTCACAACTTTTTTTTGCACAACATTCGAAAGTTTTAAATAATTTTTAGGCCTCTAAATGCTTAATTTTTCCAGATTTTTACAGAAAACATTGGAATAATACTGCATTAAAACCGATAATTCTCTAGTTATAGGCACATCTTGCGTGTGTGGGTGCGTGGGAAGCATTTTAAACTTTATTAAACTATGCAAAAATGAAATTAGAAATAGGGAATTACGCACGACGTCACGATATGCGCAATGGAGTGATGGTATAGATAGTACTGTGCATTGCAAAGGGAAATGTATTTCAGGAATGGATCTGTCAGCCATCAGAGCCCCATCTGAGAGATCTGTCAGCCATTAGAGCCCCATCTGAGAGATCTGTCAGCCATCAGAGCCCAATCTGAGAGATCTGTCAGCCATCAGAGCCCCATCTGAGAGATCTGTCAGCCTTCAGAGCCCCATCTGAGAGATCTGTCAGCCATCAGAGCTCCATCTGAGAGAGTAGTGTTTAAGTGTTAATGTTTTGTTTGTGAATTTCTTCATTTGTTTATAGACACTAAGATGTTTGTTTGTAATCAAGCACAAAGCTACACAATGGGCTATCTGTGCTCTGCCCATCACGGGTATCGAAACCCGGATTCTAGCATTGTAAGTCCGCAGACATACCGCTGTGCCACTGGGGGGGGGGGCAGACACTAAGAGTACCGGTATCGTCATCCTGTTGAGTTTTGATACTTGCTCCGATACACAGGTTTTGAAATTGTTGCTAGATGAGTCAATCGGTTTGTTACTTTTGATCAAACCATTCGTTTCAAAGTGTCTTTTGTACTACAGGTGTTTTGTGGGTATAACGTGTTATGAAATAGGTTTAACTTTGCAGTCATTGAGACGCCTCGCACGACCATCAAGCTCGTTCAGAACTCTAAGTACCTAGTCTTGTACGTGAGTGATCTAGGCACATCACGTAACTGTTTTCATTGCTTTAAATACACAACACTTTATTTACATGGTCTAGAATTTGTGCATTAAAATACCAAATATCGTAACCAGAAAAATGTTTCGTACGAGCACGCGTTTTCCCCTAGTGGAAATACAAAATGTCTTCTTAGTTTAAAACTTGTATGTAAGCATTGATTTCTAAACATTATTGTTTTAAGTTTGAGCAATAAATGAGAAATAATTTATAAATTACATCGTAGTATTGTTAAGAATTACAATAACACCGCTAGTTTTGATGCTTTATTTCTTTTTAAAGCAAGTTCTCAACTACAAAATAAGTTTGGAATTTCTTCATCACTTTAGCATGTACATGTGTGTGCGGAGAGTCGCGGGTTCGAATCCTCGTCCCACCAAACATGCTCGCCCTTTCAGCCGTGGGGGCGTTATAATGTGACGGTCAATCCCACTATTCGTTGGTAAAAGAGTAGCCCAAGAATTGGTGGTGATGACTAGCTGCCTTCTCTCTAGTCTTACACTGCTAAATTAGGGACGGCTAGCGCAGATAGCCCTCATGTAGCTTTGCGCGAAATTCAAAACAAATAAACAAAACGTGTGTGTGTGTGTGCAATATACTGAAGTGTAACATGACAAAGTTGAAGCTTTTCTAGGTTGTGAAAAGATAGTCAATCATAGATATATCTATATATGCCATAATAGCATGAACATCTGTTTCTTCTTCTGCTACTGATGTATTGTAACAGTTGAACGGAAATGTCATGGTAAGCAACTTGTATCGTTTTTCCTAAAAATCCTGGTTAATTATGTTGCGTACTGTTACCTGGGGCACATGATGGTTTTTGGCAAAGTTTGGCTTCGTTGATTTTCAACTGTTACAAATATTTTACTTACCACGGCTGGTATACGGCTTGTTGCAGGAGTCTCTTTCTGGATAGTCATGGTATCTCAAGTTGATTCTTATTCCTTTGTTTTACAATGCCATTAAGCATAAGGAATGCCCCTGTCTTGGAAATTCTAAATGTCCAACTTGAACACATCTCTATGATTTTAATGTATGAAAATTTTGTGTCGGAAAGGGTTGTTACATACCCTTCTCAAAAGCGATCAATTTCCAATGGTATCACAATACTTACTAAACAATAAATATTGTCAAACTATAGTTTTCATACATTCCGCTCCAAAGTGACATTATATCGGCTATGATTTTCACGTGGCATGCTAATTCTCCATGCTCAACGTCGTTTAAATGTAACGTACTCAATCTTTTCGTAATGTTAGACGTACGGAAATTTTTGTTTGAATAATATCTGAAAGTATGTTACAATTATTAAGGTAGGAAACTATTATATAGAAAGTTTTCAGTTGTTAATGTTATATAATAACACATAATCGTCATACATTTATTTTTGCTGCTTAAAGATTGGCCTTAAAAGTCTAGTTGTGATTGACCTCAGGTGGGAATAATAATACAGAATGGAAGCAGATGTGTTATTGTTTGCTTCAGACTTATCGTTGAGCCACTGAGGGGGTTATCGTATTAGATGTTGTCAGTATTGGTATTGTTTAACATTTATTTCGGTTCAGTGATGCATTAAATCATTTATGATATGTTTTCAAATATTAGCTTTCGTGAAGTATCATTGCAGTACCAGAAAGGATAACAATGAAGAATGGTTCTCTTAAATGGCCAAGACATCTTACAATCCAATGATGGAAGTATTGTTAACAGAAAATAGGATTATTTTATGGATTCCTTATTCGACTTTTTTACTGATTTAAACTTGTTCATGGATTGTATGTTTGACTAATATATACTTCATGATAAAAAAAAAGTAGATTGTAAAAGAAAAAATTCAATTGATATAACTACGACCAAAATATTTATTGATATTGAAAATAATTGTTTATTATATTATTAATTTCATATAATTAACATCTTTTATTATTACTGTAGAAATACTAACATTATTTTTTATTTTTTTTTTGTTGGAGGACCGTGACATAATTCTTGGATTACTAGTAATCATTGATAATACGTACCTCACAAAAAACATTTTGAAGTTTATTGTATATTTATAGTGTTATGTACTAGATACGGAATATGGTATCAGATTTGCCAAAAGGACAGAAAGTTGTTATTAAAGGTAATATTTTGGTGTTTGTTCATCGCTTAAGGTCTGCGTCATGAAAAAGCAAGAGATTTTAAAATGTACCCTCGTTTATTATAAAACGTATTTCTGGTTAAAACAAAGATTGGAAATAAACGTATTTCAGATATTGAAAAATTGTACTTGTTGTGATTAGGGGCTATTTTATTTATAGAATTGGAGAAAATGAACCTCCAAGATGGGGTAAAATGGCCTCCGTCTAACTCATAACAACTGCAATTTAAAATTAATGCTGCATTTAAGATCATCATTTAAATGCTTCCAACATAGCCGTGTACCATGCGCAAGTTGTACATTATTTAAGACAGTGGCGCAGAAGAACTAGGGTACTGGTGGGGGGTAAGAAGGCCCCGTGAGTAGTCGTCTTACCCTCAGCTACTCATCATAAAGCTTTCGTATTCGGCTGTCTATAGGTCATTATTGTTTGAGATCAATAAAGTATAATTACTTGAAATACCTACTTGGTAACCATAAAAACCTCAAAGTGCTTACCTTAGATTAAAGTTGTTTAAAAAAAATAAGTCACAGTTTGATTATTTACATTGGCGCCCGTTCGCATTTGTATTTATATACAGGGTCAGATGAATAATATTTACATATAATTCACTATAAATATCAGTATGTCGTAAATGATGATATACTGGGGTGGCCTTTTATCTCGCTTTCTTCTACAAAAGAAGAGCGGCCCGGCATGGCCACGTGGATAAGGCGCTCGACTCGCAATCTGAGGGTCGTGGGTTCGAATCCCTGTCCCACCAAATATGCTC
>NW_013665737.1:84151-98623 GCF_000517525.1 Limulus polyphemus | reverse complement strand
TAGCCCTCGTGTAGCTTTGCGCAAAATTCAAAAACAAACAAAAGAAGAAATATGAAATCCCTAGAATAATCCATGTTAGGGTATTTCCTTTATATATTTGTATATTGAAAACACAAACTATTAGCTTAAGAAAAGTATTACTCCCAGTGGCTGTGTGGTAAGTTTGGAGGTTTACAACGCTAAAAAACGAGTTTCAACACTCGTGGTAAGAGGAGCATCAAAAAATCCAACGTGTAGCTTTGTACTTACTAACAAAACAAACAAGAAAATTATCTTACTACTGTTTTAAAACATTTTAAATGTACTTTGATTCAAAAATTATCTTTATTACAATTTATTCGTTTGTTTGTTCACTAGTTGCCTTTAATCTGCTCTATCGCCTCAAATTTAGAGACGATTAGCGCATAGAACCCTTGAGTATCTTTGCGCGAATATCCGATAAGCAAACAAACAAGACATTTCTGTGTATTTGAGCTTGATGAAGTATTTGATAATTGTGAAGTTTCTTATTAAAAGAGATATTTTTAAACAAAGTGATTTTGGCTTTGTGTATGGTATATGTAGGTACATAATCCACACGTTACTAAAGTCTGCTATAAACACGTTACATAGGAGAATAGCCGATTTATTAGTGTTACCTCAGTATAACGTAATACGTTTGATTGCTGTTCCTCAGCACAACACCGTACGTTTGATAGCTGTTCCTCAGCACAACACAGTACGTTTGATAGCTGTTGTTCAGCACAACACAGTACGCTTAATAGCTGTTGTTCAGCACAACACAGTACGCTTAATAGCTGTTGTTCAGCACAACACAGTACGCTTAATAGCTGTTGTTCAGTACAACACAGTACGTTTGATAGCTGTTGTTCAGCACAACACAGTACGTTTAATAGCTGTTGTTCAGCACAACACAGTACGTTTAATAGCTGTTGTTCAGCACAACACAGTACGTTTAATAGCTGTTCCTCAGCACAACACAGTACGTTTAATAGCTGTCGTTCAGCACAACACAGTACGTTTGATAGCTGTTCCTCAGCACAACACAGTACGTTTGATAACTGTTGTTCAGCACAACACAGTACGTTTAATAGCTGTTGTTCAGCACAACACGGTAACTGTTCCTCAGCATAACACAGTACATTTGGTAACTGTTCCTCAGCATAACACAGTACATTTGGTAACCGTTCCTCAGCATAACACAGTGCATTTGGTAACTGTTCCTCAGCATAACACAGTACGTTTAATAGCTGTTGTTCAGCACAACACAGTACGTTTAATAGCTGTTGTCCAGCACAACACAGTACATTTAATAGCTGTTGTTCAACACAACCCAGTACGTTTGGTAACTGTTCCACAACACAACCCAGTACGTTTGGTAACTGTTCCACAACACAACCCAGTACGTTTGATAGCTGTTCCACAACACAACCCAGTACGTTTGATAGCTGTTCCACAACACACCCCAGTGCATTTGATAGCTTTTCCTCAGTACAACACAACCCAGTACGTTTGATAGCTGTTCCACAACACAACCCAGTGCATTTGATAGCTGTTCCTCAGTACAACACGGTACGTTTGATAGCTGTTCCTCAACACGTCACGGTACGTTTGATAGCTGTTTCTCAGCACAGCATGGTATGCTTCGATCGTAAAGGCTACTTTCCATACATGTATTATTTTAATCTGTTTAAAATTACTAACTCCATATTGCTGCCTCCATAATGCTCTGTACCTTACCTATTTTTAGACTGCTTCTATCGTATCCCGGTGCAAAAACAAATCTTAACATCTGACGATCTAAGATCTCGGAGTGATAACTGCAGTGAAATCAAAGTGTTTGTTGACAGATATCCCTCAACTAGAAATTACTTGAAGGTGAGCCAAACGATAAGACGTATAAAATGTGTTTATATAAGGAAAACATAAAATTGATATCTTAACGTAATTAGTATACTTCAAAAATTTATGGAAAAAAAATATTTATTTGTAACATTTTGTACGTTTATTTTGAAGTCGTTTTTTACTACATTAGAATTACATCTATATGTAAAAGATCGCTTTGTCGATTACAAAATGATGTTTAATTTCTTGAATGAATTTTAATAATTATTCAGGTGGATTTTTCTTTTTCGAAGCTTCAGAGAAATTCTGAAAAAAAAACGTATACTTGTGAAACTTGATTGTATTTTGTGCACAGAAATAAAAAGCATTTTTGTTTCTTTTTTGCTGTTCTTTCGTCATCTATACTTTGTTTTATTATTACATTAAACTGCTTTCTTGAAAAACAGGGTTGTTCAAACTTTCATTCCTCGTGATTCTGTTAAAACAGATCCGTTCCTGCTAGCAGTTTTGCTAGAAGGCTTGTGTTATCTGCCTTCCAACTTTACAGAAAAGTGGTTGTTATACACCCCAAAATGGTGATGCACATGAGTAATTAATCCAAATCATCGCGTATGCTGTAAAACCGATTATTACAGAATGAATTAAGAAGTGATTATAGTGAAACTGCTTTTGAACAAATTTAACTTAAGAAAGTTTTTTAATAAACGTTATAATTTACTGTAGTAAGAGCAGTAAAAGTTTAAAGGGAAAATTACATGACTAATTTTATTAGAATGATTTCATAAAAGTGAAATGGAAGATAGTGGGTGTTTCATTTCTTGTAAACAATACTTCCCATTTTATAATAGCAAAATTTGTGTGATATATCTGCACACGTATTTAAACCTTAGCAATATTAAACGACACTAAACACACAGCTATACATATCGCAATTTGTATAAGATTATACCACATTTGTATGAGTAGCCTCACTTGTATAATATTGAAACTTTCTAAATGTATGCTTTGCTCAATAACATACCATCAAGATTCTTAATGCATAATTGAATACGACCACTACATGTGATTAACAGGTTATTAAATGTTGAAAGTGTCGTCTTGGTTGGTTAAATATTAGTTATATTTGGAAATAACCTGTATACAATTATGAAAATTACATTTTATTATTTCTATTAAGCATATTAAAAGTAATTCGTCCCAATATAATTTTGTTTATGTTACGTTGAACGTATTATAACAGAAAGTTCTAACATGTTTTTTTTTTTTTTTTGAACTTACGAAAAGTAAGTTATGGTACGACTAATGGGTTGTGTTTGTACTCTACATCAAGTATGATAGTGTTTCTTTCTTTAAAACAAATTGATAAAATATTAAAAATTGCTTCAGCACTTCTTATGTTACTTGTATTAATTGTGTAAATAACTCACTTTAAGAGTATTTTCTTCTAATTTTTGCTATCATTTTCAATTTCAGCTTTTAGATTTAAACGCTCTAACAACTAAGAATTGGCTTTTTCTCACGGTTGACAACGAGAAATCGCCTGGATATGCTGTTACCGCCATCAAGCGTCAAGAAAGAGAACCTTCTTTTATTGCGGTTGGGCGATTCTTCCTTTTGACAGTGCACAAATGCAAGACGTGTCAATTTAAGGCAGTGTTTTCTTCGTTAGATCAAGAACACGGTGAGTGGCGTTTTAGGCACGGAATATTCCAGAACAGGGTCTCTATAGTGACTCACGTAATTAATATTTACTCATAATTCCATTGTTTGATAATAATCACCTCAATGAAGCGACGAAGCTCTTATTTAAATGTGTCTGACTCGATTAAAAAAGCTAGAATAAAGAAACACTCTTGCACTTTGAAAGGATGAGTAAGATTCCTATTCTACTGGTTAAAAACCAATTTTAGATTAGCAATAAGTGTAACCTAACGAGGCCTCAGCTGCTTTTTCAAATTCATTCCCACCATCTTTAATGAAATAATCAGTTCTAATAGCGACGTCTCATGATCTGTTGACAGATGCTAGATCCAATAAGGACACGTAAATTTGTAAATAATGAAATAAGATATGTTCTTGGGGAACAGGATTCTTCAATTAAATTAGTTCCTCATTCTAAAAATCGTTTTAAATATACACTTGACTTGAGTTTTTTTATTTATGAATTATCTATGCTTAAAGGAGAACTTGATATTTCTAAAACAAACCTGGCATAGCTCTGGTGTTAAGGATGTAACAATATCATCTATCTTAAAGCACACATGCTGATAGTGTAAGGATTTAGTTTATGGTTTCTTTTTTTATACGTTTAATGAGAAACCTGTTATAAACATTGTAGCAAGAAGTGTTACTAAAATAATTTTAACTTAAATAGATAAACACGTGTTGATATTATGTTCGTTTATTAACGTGTTTTAACATAACACCAACCAAATGTGTGGTTTCGTCCCATACAGGGGTTATAATTTTGTTCATTGGGTTTGAGCACACTTACTATAAAAATGTTTCTGCTGCCATTGTGTAACTGTACTATTGTATTGATATTATGTTCGTTTATTAACGTGTTTTAACATATCACCAACCAAATGTGTGGTTTCGTCCCATACAGGAGTTATAATTTTGTTCATTGGGTTTGAGCACACTTACTATAAAAATGTTTCCGCTGCCATTGTGTAACTGTACTATTGTATGAAATTCAATAGTTTCAATATATTAAAACATCAAACTATAGAATTTGGGGAGTGATCACGTCACTTAGCATTTCTCGAATGTTCATAAATTTAAAGTATTATTAACTTCCTTAAGTTTCAAGAAAGGTCTCATTCCATTTCTTGCTTCACAACAAAGTGCAGTTGTTTACACTATTGAAAGATTAGCTAAAACTTTCGCCAAGGTAACTTTAAATGCTATGGAGAAAAAAGTGTTAAAATGAGCAAATAATCCAGAAACTAAGGGCTTATGAAATGCATGGAAACCAATAGGTCTAACATCTATAACAAAATCGGTTAAGTTGATCACAAATATTAGGATTATTGATTTCCAATAACTCTTCAGCTCTGGAGGTTTAACGTAACTTTGAAATTCTTTTGATGAACATATAAATAGCATTTCAGATAGACTTTTTAATCTCCCATTGTACAGCTATACTGACTAGCTCTGATATATTGTACATTTTTAGATGTCAGTGATTTGGAGTCTGAAACTTGCAGCAGTATAACAAGTACATTTAATTGGATAAGTTGATTTTTGGTTTGGTTTGTTTGAAGTTAAGCACAAAGCTACACAATGGGCTATCTGTGCTCTGCCTACCACGGGTATCGAAACCCGGTTGCTAGCGTTGTAAGTCGGCAGACATAATTTGGATCATAATTTAAAGAAGCAGTATGGCTTATCTTAATATACAGGATATATTCTATCAGTCACAGTACAAGTATATTATATTTCTTACATCCTTCAGACATTATGAAATAATGGCCAGTTGGCAGCTAGTTCTAGGGATTACGTAACATTTTCCTGTGTCAAAGTTTTCCAACTGCAAATAGCCTATAGAATAGATAACCTATAGAAATATCAGAATATGTAGTTATTTGTTATTACATAAAATATTCCATTTCTTCCTTCATTTGTAACTAAGGGATCCCTCATACAAAAGTGAAATCCTTCTATTAAACGTTTGAGACAGAATATTTGAAAGTGAATGGATATATCTTAATCTTATTATGAAAAGTTAAGATCGTAGGAAGACGGCTAGCAATTAGAGGATAAAACGACCCAATCTGTTGAAATGTGTCTTTATTTGTTTAGCGTCAGTAAAAGAGTGTCTTTGAATAGTAAATTTATTTTAGATTAATGAGGAACACTCCCTCTAAACTTGACTCGATTGTACATATATAGGTAACTAATTTAGTTTAGCCAGCTGTTGGTTTAACAAACTTTGGTAAGATCCAAATAATACATACTGGATGCTGAATCTAGGTCTTTGACCTAATAAGTCAGATAATAGTTGACCCAACTCATTGAATACGCAGATACCAAAATAACGTAGTTGAACTGTTTTAGTCAGATAATATATAATACAGTAAATTCACTTATATTCAAATAGCAGATTAGAGGTGCTAAATTTTGGTTAGTTGATAAGTGAATTATCAGATTTAATTCGCTGGTTGAATTTCAGGGCTATTAAACGCACATTAACACCGTTTTAAAGCTAATTAGGTGTAATGGGGCTCTTCAGTTTTGTACTTAGAAAATTCTATTTTTCAGGATGTAACATCACCGTAGATGCAGTAGAGGGAATCTTAACAAGTCCAAACTTTCCAGAGAAATACCCACCTGGTTTGGATTGTTACTACAACATCGAAGCGACTGTAGGGTTGAGAATTGTCATATCTGTCACGAACCTCGATATGTATAGTAGAAATACCGAAGGTATATGTAACGAAAATTACGTTCGCGTTTTCCCACTAAAAGAACAGAGAGAAGTGTTCCTCTGTGGAAAGTCTGTTGGCTCAAGAGAATATCTTGTCTCGAAACGTGAAACGTTAACTGTGCATTTACATGTGTCTAGAGGGAAGGGTTTTCTTTTCAAATATCGTTCTATAAAACCCTGTGAAAACATAACAATAGAGCAAGAAAACGGTTCTTTGTGTAGTGAAGATTATCCTTATTCCTTTATGACTGAGCAAAGTTGCCTTTATGCTTTTTATGTGCCTTTAGGATACAAACTTCACGTACAATTGACATTTCTGGAAACTTCTTTGTCTTCTGTAACGTCAAGATCCGACTGCGTAGAGGAGTTTATTGAAATCTCGAGTGAAGAACAAGTGGTAAGGCTATGTGGAATAACATCTGAAAACACAAACCAAGGTTTCTCCTTTCAGTCCAACAGCTATACCAACATCACAGTTAACCTGAATGCTGTTCCGACGTTAATTAATGGAGCCAAGGGGTTTTGTATTGACTTCCAAACAGTTTCTATCAATCCACTCGGTACGTTCTGTGGTTACCCCTGGTCTGAAAACGAAGATTATTGTTATCAGCTCGTGCATCAGAACCTAAACTGGTGGTCAGCAAACGGTCATTGTTTGAGTCAAGGAGGTCATCTGGCGACAACGTCCTCAAACGATATCCAGTCTTTTCTAGAGTTATTGATTAAAGCCAGGTACGTTAACGTCACTGATACAAGATACAATGTAAATGTTTCTTAACTAGTTACTATCTTGTGTGTGTGTGTCATTGAGTAAGTTTTTCTACTAAACAAAAGCTATAAAGTTACTGATGCCAATATAAGTAGTTCTGCAACAAAAAAAAAAGTTCATATTTATAACCAAACACATTTAAAGATAAAGACTATGAAAAACAATAGTAGTAAGATTTTCCGAGTATAAAAAGTAATAATAATAAAACTATGTGTAAAGAGCATGTTGAAAGTTTTTCTTTCAGAAATGAAAAACAAAACAGACGTACATACTAAGTAAAGTAATAGCAAAATGTTTTCATCTACATATCAGTTTATCACATATTGTAACATTAACCACTGATGCAATTTACTAGCTTACTTTTTATATACACATGTGTTCAATCTCAAAGTCTTGGTTAGATAATAAAATTTTGTTAGCTAACTGTTGGCCGCACGGCGCGCAGTCGTTTTAGTTTTGTTCGAGCTGTTGTAATTTCAATACACTAGTTACTTTGAATATGTTACTACGAGCCTTAAAATTGTACTGCTTCCTTTAAACAATAAGATAATGTTATCAATGCATGCATACGTGGGTACTTGTTACTTCAGATGTATAGTGAATAAATTAGATTATCTTCCCCTTAAAAGCGGCTTGTCTGTTAAGCTACCAAAATAAAGACTTTAGCATACTTTGTAAAACCTTACCCTTAAAAACAAAATAAGGTTGATTGCCTAGCCGAGGTTCTAACGTAAAATTATTGAGAGACTGAAATATAAATATAGTATCACTATGGGTAGAAAAAGTATCATCAGTATACTTTCTTTATCATGATCCCTGTCTTACCCGTGAAAAGTCAAACTGTTTGTAAGTCTCTTCCATATTAGTGGATAGTTTGAAAAAAATTAACCAGCATAACTTAAATAACGTTATTATAAATGCCAAGGTTAGAACCTATTGGTCTAGAAGGACATCGTTCTGAATGTGCTGTAACAATACCACAAGAAGCTGCTGGTGGTCTTTTATTCAAATGCACCCACCCCCCCTTCAATGACATAACGGTAAATCTGAAAGCTTATAACGCTAAAAGCTGGATTTCGAACCCCGAGATGGACAGAACACAGATAACTCAACTACAACTAAACAAAACATATACCCAGATACCAGATTTGAGTTTCAAGTCCATCTTTTTTTTTAAAATTGGACACCTCTGAAATGATTTTTTTTTCTGATTTTGATATACCCTTGATCCCTTTTTACATATTCAATTAGTACTATCACTTAAAGTAATTTATATTTTATTTATATATCTGGAGTGTCAATCGATGTTACATTATTTCTTATATAAGTTTGATAATTAAATTTTTATATAACTTTTCTGGAAAACTGAAATTCTCTCTGCTTATTTCTAAAATTGTGGCCAAAACAATAGTTGTTTTAAGAATTTAATTCAATTTTGATCCTTTATTGATTTTATTGGAGTAGTACGAACAACTTCTCGAAAATTAAAATATAATGTTGAAATTATAATTTTTTTAAGTGGTTTGTTTGTTTTTTTAATTATGCACAAAGCTACACAAGGGCTATCTGTGCTCTGCCCACCACGGGTATCGAAACCCGGATTCTAGCGTTGTAAGTCCGCAGACATACCGCTGTACCACTGGGGGGCTTTTAAGTGGTAAAACAAATTTTACTTCTCAATCTTACACTTTCCTTTTACTATTATAAAATTATGATCAACATAATTGAAATACAACTGTATCAGAATAAACAGTATGTAAAAATGTATTTGGTGCTATCTTGGCTGATTTAATTTTCAAATGTAATCTTTACCCATAACAAAGATTTTTATCCTTGTTTAGGTTAATTTAATTTCATAGTGCATAGAATCATTTTTTAACATGCTTCAAGGTGACACGCCCCCTCCCCAGTGGCACAGCGGCATGTCTGCGGACTTACAACGCTAGAATCCGGGTTTCGATACTCGTGGTGGGCGGAGCACAGATAGCCCATTGTGTAGCTTTGTGCTTAATTACAAACAAACAAACAAGGTGACAACAGCCGTATCAAGCACTATTATTTGCGCTAATTGCTTAAGCTAATAGGACACTAAACTCTTTTTAATTGGGATGATTTCATAAAATTTAGTAAATCTGTGCTGAAAAGTTGGCAATGAATAATAACCGTTCACCCGTATTATTCTTTTGAAAACTTGAACCAGAAACTGCTAATCTAGTTTGCTTGGCCTAACCAATACTCGTGTATCTGCACGTCCTTTCATCTTATAGTTTTGCTGCTTTAAATCAGCCGTCTTTAATCCGAATGATAAAAAAACACTAAAAACTGTCCACTTTTTCTTTTGGATGAGGTTGTAATAAAAATATTAATTGATAGTTCACGCGACTTTTTGCGTAGTCGTGCGCAAAAAGTTTCGTCGAATTTGAGCAGCTTTTGTTGAATAAATTTGCACACGTGGCTTATACTTACAACAAATGAGGCTCCTAATTGTAGGTTGAAAAGATCTATCAGTTTACCAAATTAAAAAAAAATCCATAGAAGTTACCTGTGTTTTTCTATCAAATAAAGTTTCTGTAATTTTGTTGCGAAGAAAAATACAGGAAGAAACTCAATCAAAATTATTAATGTTGTATCTCGGGTATTTTATAATGGATTGCCTTGAAATTTGTTAGGTGAAGTAAGAGTCCAGTAGAGCATGTCCACTAAAAATATGTGATAGCTTGGATTATCACAGTCCGAGATATAAAATATGGAAAATCGCTAAACTATCACTCCTGGTAATAACACACCGTGTGTCCTGCAGCAGGTTGCTTTGGCCGCACAACACATTACCGTGTGTGTTGATCTGTTGTACAGTGTCATTGAAATAGGTGTGTAGATTATATTTATACCAACTTTAATGATCCTGAATACGTTTCTGAACACCTAATAAAATTAATTTCAGAAAAGCTGCAAACCAGTCAACTCGTTACTTTTAACATTATTGATAACAAAAAATGTGAAACTTTTTCGCAAAATCAATCCTTTTGCATGCATTATGGACTTAATCCATAACATCACTTAATCGAAAATCGTTTCCTCTTTTCTAAAACGTAAAATGGGAATTATCGCCCAAAACGAACGAAATAAAATATAATATATACCTGTAGTTTCGTGAATATTTAATAAATTTACATCTAGATACATTATCAGGTTATTGCTGTATTTTGCAACATTCTTTGCTGAGAATATTTAAAAGGCTTTGTTTTTTTACAAATTTTTATCTAATGGTATAGTTTACACATGTAAAGAATCAAGTATGCTGAGACTAAAATCCTAAGAAGTGTTTACGCTTTCTAGCCAGACGCGTATTGCAACAATGAATTGTTCATCTCCAAACCATTGGAGAGCACTTTATAACGGT
Organism: Limulus polyphemus; assembly: GCF_000517525.1. NCBI lineage: Eukaryota > Metazoa > Arthropoda > Merostomata > Xiphosura > Limulidae > Limulus > Limulus polyphemus. The sequence continues at coordinate 88,180 of NW_013665737.1, read as the reverse complement.
CTTAGAAGTAATGAAGACGCAACAAGCGCGAAATATTTTTGTAACAGATGGCTAAGACACTTTGGGGCCAAGGATTCGTTATAACAGTGATGGTAAAATCCAAGTGTTCGATCAGAGTAACCCAACAGTTGGTGGTGAATGCTGTTGACTAGCTATCTTCTTTCTGGTCTACAAGCTCAAAATGAGGAATGACCTGCAAAGGTAGCCCTGATGTAGCTTTGCCTGAACTTATAAACAAACGAACATATCTGTACGGAATAACATGTCAAGAAAATATATATATATCTGTGTTGCTTATACTAGGAGTTAATCAATATGTTGATTACCTTCTTCTTATTTCATTTAGAGAAACGGTTTTTCTTCTTTGTTATTGAAAAACCGTTTCACTGAAAACAGTTACAGAGTTTATTAACTTGCAAATAAATCAAGTATTATTTCACACTTTTACCTGAGACTTATTAAGTAAATATGTGATTATCTTAAAATTGTTTCAATATAATGTGATAGATATTCATTTTTTATCATTAGTTCTTTGTATGGCCACACGCATGCGTTCTGGATCGGAGCCAACGACATTGAACATGAAAACTATTACGACTGGGCTGATGGGCATCTTTTTGGATTTTCAAGTGAGTATTTGTTACTAATTACAAATTAATTCTTTAGAAGAATAAAGTTGGTTTAAAAGTCTTACAGTAATAAACACAACTAAGTCAGTATTTGTGTGGTTTAGGTGAAGTTTGAGGAAAACGATAACAATCCTCATTAGTTACACTCAGTGTCTAATAATTCTTATCTATAATATGACACAGGCGGTAAAAACAATACAGATGTTAATTACCAGTTTAACTACAATAAAGAGGTTAATTACCAGTTTAACTACAATAAAGAGGTTAATTACCAGTTTAACTACAATAAAGAGGTTAATTACCAGTTTAACTACAATAAAGTGGTTAATTACCAGTTTAACTACAATAAAGAGGTTAATTACCAGTTTAACTACAATAAAGAAATTAATTACCAGTTACCTCTTTATTGTAGTTTTAATTACCAGTTTAACCACAATAAAAAGGTTAGTTACCGGTTTAACTACAATAAAGAGGTTAGTTACCAGTTTAACTACAATAAAGAGGTTAGTTACCAGTTTAACTACAATAAAGAGGTTAATTACCAGTTTAACCACACTAAAGAGGTTAGTTACCAGTTTAACTACAATAAAGAGGTTAATTACCAGTTTAACCACACTAAAGAGGTTAGTTACCAGTTTAACTACAATAAAGAGGTTAATTACCAGTTTAACCACACTAAAGAGGTTAGTTACCAGTTTAAGCCTTAAATGACTTTACCAAACATCAGTGAAATTTATTATGCAAAAACTGACTATAATAGTCACCAAATAATTTGAAGAAGCAACAACTGACAATATAAATCGTTATCAATGAGTATAACAAACAAATTGAGATTAGCATATACTTACAATAAGCAGGTAAATAAATACAAAAACAACATCTAATAATATTCTTTGTCTAAATGGCTAATTTGAGAAAAAATTAACAAGAAAGTTGTCAATGTCTATTCTGGTAAGGAGGTTGTCAGAATGCTTTGAACGATTCTTCCGGTAAATTAGGTGTGGTGAACAAGAAAGCCTTGAGCGACTATTTTCTTAAATAAAGGCAAGGTGAACAAAGAAACTTGAAAGACTATTTTGGTAAATTACATGTAATTTACAAGAAAGTCTTGAACAACTATTACAGTAAATAAGATGTGGTGAACAAAAAGACTTGAATAACTATTCTGGTAAATAAGGCGTGGGGAACAAGAAAGCTTTGAATGACTATTTTTGTAACTAAGGTGTGGTGAACAAAAACTTTGAACGACTGTTCTTGTAAGTAAGGTGTGGTGAACAAGAGAGTTTTTGAACGACTGTTCTTGTAAATAAGGTGTGGTGAACAAGAGAGTTTTTGAACGACTGTTCTTGTAAGTAAGGTGTGGTGAACAAGAGTTTTTGAACGACTGTTCTTGTAAGTAAGGTGTGGTGAACAAGAGTTTTTGAACGACTGTTCTTGTAAGTAAGGTGTGGTGAACAAGAGAGTTTTTGAACGACTGTTCTCGTAAGTAAGGTGTGGTGAACAAGACAGTTTATGAACGACTGTTTTGGTAAATAAAGTACAGGATTTCAAGCATGTAGTAATCCTAAACACGAAACACGTCTTACGTTTATACGTGCTTATGGTGTGCTGTAAGGCATTAAGGTAGTTCCATGTCTGTTATACTCGTGGGCTTTCTTTATTGTGTTACTTAAAGTTCCGCTACTTGCGCAACTTGTAGAGTTCGGATTTTATGTACCACATTTCAGCACGCCGTCTTTCATATCGAGCAAGATCAATACACTTCATAGGTCGGCCAAATGTAGTCTCGCACTTCTGTTCCCGCTACCAACTTGTTTACAAACACGTCTTTACATTTATTGAATTATATTACAGTAATTTGTTGTTGTTGTCGACTGTTTTAGTGACAAGTAGAAATGTTTGGTAGTATCGTTAGTTGTAAGCATTTCTGCGTCAACACTTTTCTGTTCACTAATAGACCATGCGTTTTTGTTTTGTTTTTCACAGCGTTAGAAAAAATATTAAGTATTATTAGATGGTCATTTAGACAAATTTGTAAATATATATTATCGAGGTAAACTATCCTAAAACATAGCAGCTGTGTAACATACAAATGCCTTAACTTTATTGGTCAACATACTAAAAACTTTGCGTTAGTTGTAACATTTTACTTACAACTTTACTTGAAAGTTCTTTAACATTAGTAAAAACTAAATAAATATGTGGCTTCCAATTTTCGTTTCAATACAGCATGACAAAATTAAATTGACATTTAAACAGTTCTTCTGGTCTAAATAAAATCAAATATAAGTTAAGCAGTTATTTTCTGGTCTTGTTAAAACTTGGTCTAGCATGGACTCGTGCTTAGTGGAATCAGAATGCAAGTAGTTCATGGTTCGCGTCCCGTTGCTGCAAAAATGCGTTCCCCACGTTGAGGCCGTATATTGGTTATAAAAATGATAGGCAAATTCAACTATTCAGCCAGCAAAAGAGTATCTCAAAAGTTGGTTGGGGCGCTGTTGACTATCTGTTTTCACTTGTAGTCTACAAGTTCAAAACTAAGGACAGCAATGTACAGATAACCCTTGTGTAGCTTAGCGCAAAATTTATTTTTAAATTCAACAACAACTTAGTAAACTTAAAATCTGGTTTGAACAGTTAGTTTTAAAACTAAATACTAGGCAAAAAAAGTTATTCTGATATAAAATTAACTACCAGATTTACGCGGCTATTGTAATTTTGATAGGACTAAAAATAAAACTTTAGTAGTTAATTTAATATTGGTTTGTTTGTTTGTTTAGAATTAAGCACAAAGCTACACAATGTGCTATCGGTGCTCTGCCCACCACGTGTATCGAAACCCGGTTTCTAGCGTTGTAAGTCCGCAGACATGCCGCTGTGCCATTGGGGGGGGGGGGCTTAGAATCCTTTAATTTTATAAAAAGTAAATATCAGGTTAAATATATATATAAAAAAAAAATTCATATTTGTTAAGACAAAAAATAACTTTATAAAGCTCCTTTATTTTTGTTAAAACATATTTCTGATTTAAACAAGTTTCTCAGTCTAGAAAGAACAAAACTAAATTATGCAGTATTTTTAATAAAACATCCTAAACTTGAATATCGTATTATTACACTTTTCCTAATCTAAAAAAAACACTAAATTCCAAACTTTCGCAGTTCGTTTAATTTAGTTGCAGTCCAATTTCAAGGCCAGAAAATTGATTTATTTGGTTTTGTTAAAAAGTAAAATATGTGTAAGTACTATTTCTCTAGGCCCGGCATGGCCAGGTGTTAGGGCACTCGACTCGCAATCTGCGGGTCGCGGGTTCGAATCCCCATTCCCCCAAACATGCTTGCCCTTTAGCAGTGGGTGTGTTATAATGTGACGGTCAATCCCACCATTCGTTGATAAAAGA
>NW_013665737.1:76261-83151 GCF_000517525.1 Limulus polyphemus | reverse complement strand
TATCCAAGAGAAAAAATGGATTATGAACCCCTTTCAGCCTGACATAACGAGTGGGATTTCGACAAAAGCTGGGGAAGAACTTTTTGATTTATCTGAGGACGCTTCGTTCGAAATGAACGTTAACAGCAGAAAACGGATACAGTTCTGGGTGTCTGTTCGAAAACCGTACCCAATCCTTTCCACTGAAGCTTTGAAGGTACTTCTCCCTTTCTCATCTTCATATCATTGTGAAGTTGGATTTTCAGCATTGGTAGGAATCAAAAACAAATTCCGAAATAAACTTCAATTGTCAAATTCCTTACGCCTGAAACTAACCCACATTGATGTTGATGTCAATGCCATTCTTGACAGTAACAAGAAACAAGCACATCCTTCACACACGCCTCGGTATTTTCAATAACATTTCCAGAACTTATAAATGCTATCTAATTGATTAATAACGTGAGTATTTTTAAATGTAATTGAAATACGTGAATATGAATAAATAATATTTTTTTTATTCTTTCATATGTTTTTGCCCAGTAAATTTGAGTGGGTCGCCATAAGCTGTGGTCATGAATAGTGGGTCGCGATTCTAAAAAGTTTGGGAAGCCCTGTCCTAGAGGTTACTGTTATCAGTGCTGTTGATGTGTTATTCTTGTGGAGTATTATCCTTGAGATTACTGTTATCAGTGATATGGGTGTGTTGTTCTTCTTAAGTAGTATCCTAGATTATAGTGTTGTTGTGATATCTTGAGTATTTGATTTTTCTTATATTTCTTCATTGATTATATTTATTGGTCATTTATGTTATTATTTATTGTTTTTACCATGCGTGGTATGAGTAAATTGATTTTTGAGCTGTTGAAGGCGTATTCAGGCCATTTGTGTGCTTCAACAGTGATAATTAGTGGTAGGTTTGGTACTGCTTGCGTTTGCGATATATTTTATGTAATATTTGAATTTGATTTGTGGGGGAGGGGGAAGACATCGTGAGTTATTGCTCCTCTGAGGGGAATTAAGAAAGTTTAGGTGTATCTTGTTTGAGAAAGAGTTAGCGTTTCTAGAAAAGGATAGTGTACTTACCAGTTTAGGTGGCAAAAATATCGTGGTTTTGGTAAGCTGTTGTTATACCTAGATGTTGTACTCGTTGAGTTGACCGCGATCCGGTGTTATTGAAAGCATAACTATGATATGACCAAACCGTAGACACAAGTCTACTTTGAAGAAAAACTCGTCGCTTACTCTCTTCCCCAATATTGCCTTGTAAAAGATAAACTTGCGTAGTTGTATCAAAAATGGCAAGTTATCCTCAACCCACATAAAATACAAATTATAATATTTAAAAGGCCAAGAATAACCAACAAAAACAATTGAAGAATGAATCATAACTTACAAAACACAATTATCAATAAAGTAAGGATTGTCTTTCATGTTCTAAAATAACCTACCTCCTCAAACAACAGTAAAAATTGGATGGCGAAGTAGAGTGGATATCCTTGAACATGTCATGAACAAGTCACGCTGTAAATGCAGATAGGATTACATGCAGAAGACAGAACTTGATTTGGAATAGTACTTTTTGGAGAACGGCATTTATACTTGCAGAGAATGCTGTGAATAGAAAAATTCAACTAGGTGCTACATGGTGGGTTTTATTTCCCGAAACTTCTAAATTACAAAAACTGTGTGAAATGGCAAAGCAAGTCGTAAGAAATGCGATTAGAAAGGGTATTAGCATTAAGGAGACTGTGCACTCTTTCACCCATAAAAGGCAAAGTAGCGTTAGTGATCTGGATTAGTGCTGTTTCCAGCAACGCTTAGATTCAGAAAGGGCTTACCCAACTCTACATATCACAGGGATGGTTTCATCTTTCTTTCTTTTTGTGATTGAAACACTGTCCCACTACTGTTTGCCATCTGACTATTGAGGTAAAAATGGCTAGCCTCACATGTGTTGTAATGGTTTCATATGACATGTGCTACATTGCTCGACTTCCTCTTCCTTCCCGAAAACTACTTTCTGGAATTACTATTTATGCAACATTTGTATTCGAGATCACCTTACGCACATTGATAGTTACATCTTATTTCATCATAAGGTTGACAGAATCTGTTACGGATCAAGTACCATCACAGCTCTACTCGCTAGGAAACTTCTATATAACAAATCATCAATTGGTCACCCATCATGTGTCTAGTATTTACAAGGTCGCTCAGAAAAAAGTTTAACTTGATGCTCTACACATGTTCATCAGTTTTATCGTATCCAGGCTTCCACTGTCACAAAGATACATTCCTGTTGCGAGAGTAGTACGTACTTGGTGAAAGGGACTCTGCTGACGAGAGTGTTGTACGTGATGCAGATAGCAAAATGGCAATACTATATAATATGTCCAGTGCTGTATCTGTAAAAACTTTATTGTGGCCGTACATTTTTGTCTACAGTTACACATTATTGGGCGAATTTTAATAGACACATTGTCATGCCAATAACACTGTCGCTCCACATTTATGAGTATAATCTAACTACATGAAGTCACATGTTGTATTAAGTGAATATAGGTGTTCGGCAGTTTCAAAACTGAACATTTGAATAATACCTCTAACAGCAGGTCTAGTAGTTCTGACAGCAAATTAAAAGTTGTACATGAGAAATAATAGTATTATAATATATGTTTTCTTTGTATAAAAGTTCACGTTGAAACCTCCAAACGGATAGACTGCAACAGGACCATTTTTCTACAAGCCAGCCACCCTCGTGACGTCATTGCCAGTCCTGGTTATCCCGAACCATATACGAAACTGTTAGAATGTTACTACAATATTCGTGCTCCTAGCGGCGAAAGAATCAACTTGGATTTTACAGACTTTATCTTGGAAGAACATGAAAGGTCAGGCTCTCAACTTTTTGTTTTGTAAATTATAAATACTGTTATCATATAATATTCCAGATAAAATTTAAAACATTAAGAGTTTCAATTAATAACAATTAGAATGATTAAAGACCAGTCTCAACTTTACACAGCAAGAATTTCACAGAATAATTATAAAACGTCATACTTAAGATCATTATATCTTAACTATTTATCCTAGTAGAAACGAATTTCATAATAGGTACACTGGGAATCATAAGTTTTAAGCAGGAATATTTGGGGTCTGTGGCAAAACACTTATCTTGAGGCTATTCTATTAAAATATACTTTGAAAATAAACAGGGAACAATAATTGATTTAAAAGTTTCTGAGGGATTGAATTTGATACTTCTATTTGAGACAACTCACTGAGCCAATTTGAACGTTACCAACAGAGTCGAGCGTGACCGACAGAGGCAGTGTTACGAACAGTGGCTTATATATATATATAATTTAAAATCATCTTCATTTATAACAATTTTATTTTTTAATTCAAAATACGTATTTTTTGTTTGTTATATTAATACATAATTTATTTTCAAAAACCAAAATAATGTTGGTTGCAACTTATTTTTTTAACTGATAATTCAATTCTATATTAGCAGAGTTGTATGTTAATCTTGTGTCATAAGTAGACACAGTAAAATTTTATAATTCAAGTTCATATCATATAAACAATTTATGTATAATGTAAAAATCGATCCAAGTACAGAACCCTGTAGAACACCATACTTTATTATAATCACATTACTAAACTTATTTTTTTATTCTTACAACCTATATTGTTTTATATAAACAAGATTTAAATCGTTTTATTGCAATACCTTTTATCCCTATAATTTACGTTCTATCTAATATTTGATTAGACACTGTAACAAACGCCTTCCAAAAATAGTTTTTTTTTATTAATGTCTAAACTCCCACACGTTTTTGTGAAATTTAATAGTGCCTTTTCAGTAACCCAATTTTCTCTAGATATACACGTATTTGTAGAGAAACAATTGTGCTTATTTAAAAATCTGGTGAACTTGTTTTTCACTATTTTTTCGAATATGTTAGAAAACGTTGATAACTATGTAATAGTAATAATTAAACGAATTATAGACCTATCACCTTTTTGTCTATTGAAATTAAAACAGCTTTTTTTAGCTCCTCTAGAAAAGTTCCTGATATAATCCCCCCTAGTTGTACAGCGGTATGTCTGCGGACTTACAACGCTAGAATCCGGGTTTCGATACCCGTGGTGGTCAGAGCACAGATAGTCCATTGTGTAGCTTTGTGCTTAATTACAAACAAACAAATCCTAATATAATGGATAAATTATAAATATATTAAATAATCGATGTGTGTGCTTAATAAATATTTCATTTATTGTACAGTGAGGATATAACCAGGCATAGACCGAATTGACTTGTAAACAAATATGTACCTGTTTACACGCTAGTCCAATCTGCACCTGGTGATGCCTTTACTTCGTAATAAATGAAACCTTTGTGAAATGTATTATTGTCCTTGTTATCCTCAATTTCGTAATTACGGAGTTTCATCACGTAGCGATGGTTTCAAGTATTGATTATAAATATATATAACAATTGTCCAGTGATATAATTTACCCACTATTTTACTACTGTTACTGACATTCCATCATTCCATAGACTTTTCCGATTTTTAGATCAATAATTATAATTTATATTATATTATATTATTTATATTATAATTTATATTACATGTACAAAATAAAAAAATGTGGGATTACTGTTTCTGTGTATATTAAATCTTTTGCATAGTTTATTATCAAGTTGTTTTATAATTCCTGCTATATTTATAAGATACTTATAAGATACTGCTATATTTATAAGATACTTATTAAATTCATTAACTAAATTTCTAATTACCTTATTTTTTCTGGCACTATCTGCACCATCAGGTAATATTATTTACTTATTTTTATCAATTAGCCTATTAACAAAATGCCATTTTTTTATATCCTTTTCATATTTCAAAAAATAATTTGAGTATTAATTTTTTGTTTTTCTTAGTTTTTGATTAATTTTATTGAAGGGATATGTTTGTTTTTTTATGCATTATATCTTTAACTTTTATCAATTCTATTATTTCATATATTTAGATTTCATTTTAAAAATTGATAATAGATTTTTTCATAAGCTATTTCTCTTTCTATATCATTGATTGATTTTCCATAAATATTGATTTTTATTGCTATAGTGTAACTATCTGTTATTGGTATTTTTATAATTGCTACATATAATTATTTTTCTAACATAATTTAAACATTACTAGTTACTTCATTTACATATCATTCAAAACCAAACACAATTATTAAGTCAATACAATCACTTACGCAAGTCGTTTCCTCTAACAAATCAATGTTTATATCACCAACACAAATTACATTTTTAATTTTATTTTAATTCTATTTCTATTTCGTACAATAACCCATATATTGTAAAGATTGTGATCCATAAATAGCTATTGTAAGTCCGCAGACATACCGCTGTGCCACTGGGGGGCGCTATTATAAATAAATAACTTTTTTTCTAGATACACACGTCAAAATTTTCCTACTAATGTCTCATTAGTTTCAATTTCTTTAACTTTTATGTTGGTTTTAACATATACCATTACTACACCCACGCGTGTTATACTGGCAGCAGTTATAAAACAAGTTGTATCCATACGTTTAATTTCTATCCTTTTACTCTGAAACAAACAATACATAATTGGTTTAAATTATTTTCGTAATATTTCCTTTAATACCAAATGTATAGTACTAACTATATAGTAACGTTTGCTCCACCATGTTTAATCGGTTTTTGCTAACATCTTGTCATTACCTGTAAACGTTTATAGACAGTCCATGACAGCGTCATCCTCATAGTGGTCATAGTGGCGATGATGTTAATATAACTTATCCTCGTATTTGAAAAGTGTCGGTGTGATCGTTTAGTATAGGGCACTGTCAAAGATGTTTCACCAGGATAAGCTCTCGTGCCGCACTCTTCAACGCTGTCTATGACAGGCCAAATAACATTACATAACGTTACATTTTACAATAACCGTTTCTCGACTTAAAAACGTACACAACAGAGTACCCCCCCCCTATCGCATACTCACATGCTAGTAAATATTTTCGAGTAGATCTGATTGTAAGTATGTGTGGATGGGGGCCATCCATGCATGAACTGTTCTACCCAGGTTTTCTAAAAGTCAGCTCATTCTTTTTTACAGTAATTCCTCTCACGCATGACGATATATACTCCATTCAAATCCAATGTGACAGTTTATGCTCCATTCAAATCCAGCGTGACGGTTTATACTCCATTCAAACCCAACGTGACGGTTTATACTCCATTCAAACCCAACGTGACGGTTTATACTCCATTCAAACCCAACGTGACAGTTTATACTCCATTCAACCCAACGTGACAGTTTATACTCCATTCAAACCTAACGTGACAGTCTATATCCCATTCAAGCCCAACGTGACAATTTATACTCCATTCAAGCCCAACGTGACAATTTATACTCCATTCAAATCCAGCGTGACAGTTTATACTCCATTCAAATCCGACGTGACAATTTATACTCCATTCAAATCCAACATGACAGTTTATACTCCATTCAAATCCAACGTGACAGTTTATACTCCATACAAATCCAACGTGACAATTTATACTCCATTTAAATCCAAAGTGACAGTTTATACTCCATTCAAATCCAGCGTGACAGTTTATACTCCATTCAAGCCCAACGTGACAATTTATACTCCATTCAAATCCAACGTGACAATTTATACTCCATTCAAATCCAACGTGACAATTTATACTCCATTCAAATCCAGCGTGACAATTTATACTCCATTCAAATCCAGCGTGACAATTTATACTCCACTCAAATCCAACGTGACAGTTTATACTCCATTCAAATCCAACGTGACAATTTATACTCATTCAAATCCAGCGTGACAATTTATAC
>NW_013665737.1:72362-76010 GCF_000517525.1 Limulus polyphemus | reverse complement strand
ACTCCATTCAAGCCCAACGTGACACTTTATACTCCATTCAAATCCAACGTGACAATTTATACTCCATTCAAATCCAACGTGACAATTTATACTCCATTCAAATCCAGCGTGACAGTTTATACTCCATTCAAATCCAACGTGACAGTTTATACTCCATTCAAGTCCAACGAGAACCATCATCAAAACGGAAACTGTATATTGAATCACGTGTGACCGACCGTTCTTACTAATCAAACTACAAATTAGATATAGAAATCAGAGTTATGTATAGTATGATACAAGTGCTTCGTACTTTCATCCCACTATTTTACTTTATTGCTGCCTTTTAAATGTTGGCAGATGATATGTTCAGTCTTCGACTAAAAACTAAAATTCGTCTTTTTATATATATCATAAATAAAAGTACAGTTTCGTGTCCTTTACGAGGCTGAAAAATAGATTGAAGTCTAAAAATGAGTTTCATATAAAACGTTGTGTGAATTCCTTAAAATCCTTCTATAATTCGAAGTCATTAGTTCTATTGCAAGGAGTGAAACAATCTTATTTTATCAGCTTGAAGATATTTAACATTTTAAGGGAGAGAGAGAGAGAGCTGGGTTAATTAACATTTTCAATGACACGTTTATAGATAAATAATTTGCAGTGCTAAGTTTATTTTTAGATACTCACAGAAATACGTGGAGTTGTATAATTACTTATATCCTACTTATTACTAGTCATATCAGCATAAATGTTTTACAGATGATTTTGTTCTTAAAATAATACGAAACATTTACGAATTTTTAATTACATATAAGATTATTGGTTTTGTTGCCCACTATTTATCGGAACATTTATGTAATATCACATTTTACAGTGTTAAAACAAAGGCTATGTATTGAGTCCCATATACAAGCCCGTGACGGTGCTCTGGAGTGGGAAGACCCCCCGTGGAAGTGAAAAAGTTAATAGATTTTTGAAAGTTATTTTGCTCTCGAAACACTTTTTTGTTGCAATTTAGTGTTCTACAAGTTGATGCTATGAACCAAACCATGTCTTTTATTATTATAAACCTGTATTGAAGATTTCCAGTTCTTTCATAATTAGTCCTATCATTCCTATGCTGTGATCTGTTTTTTTCTTATTTGTGAAGCTCGATAGTTTCTTACATTAACCAGCTGTCTTGGTGAAATCTTTCCTTACCGCCATTTTCCTGAGCTTCTTTGATTTGAATAATATGACCTAAAGATATCCCTTTGGTTGTTTAGCAGACTTAGTTGTTCACACAAGCAATAAAAAAAAGTTCTTAAGCGATTAGCATTACGATAATTCGAAAATTAGCCTGATGTTATTTCCATTTTCTAGAGTTTTCCTAGTTTCTTCGAAACTTTCTTTTTCGGTTTTCCAAATTTGTAATAATTTCTTAATCTTACAATTAACAAAGCATGTGGGGACTATTCAAGTAATGTTAAACAAATACTAAAATTATCTTTTCGTTTGTCTAACTCGTGTTTTTTTTTTGTTTTTTTTTCATTTTGACTAATCATTCCGTTTTTAATTTTTATATCATAGGTTTCAATATTCTGTTATTATTGGTATGTGATTGTTATAGTAAACCTATCGCTTAACACGCTCGCCCTTTCAGCCCTGGAGCCGTTATAATATCCCACTATTCGTTGGTAAAAAAACAGCCCATGAGTTATCGGTGGGTAGTGTTGATTAGCTTTTATTTCTTCAAAATTAGGAACGGCTAGTGCAGACAGCTTTCAAGTTTCTTTGCACGAAATTCAACATCAAAAAAAGCTATCATGTGGGCTGAATGCCAATTTCAAGAAAGCTTCTAATTATCATTTATATAGGTGTCTTTGAAGTAACCTGTTTTCATTTTATAATTCTGTATCAGTAGGAAAACTACTTTCTCCCAACCTGTTGAGGACGAAGAATTGTACTTTTAGATATCAAATGTTGTGCACTCATATCTGCTCTTAATTTTTCAATTATTTCTTCCACGTATGATACAGGAATTGAAAATACAGGATAAATTTGATAGACAGTGTATACTTATCGTTGTATTGGTCCTTTTATACAGATACCTCTTTGATTAAGATATTAGGTCGTCAAGAAATTTATGTCGCGTTTTGGAACACTTTCATTAAACACCCCCCCCCCAAAAAAAAAGAAAAATACGTAAATCACGTATAATAGTTAAACGAACCACCTAAACGTCACGTTAGTGTAGCCTATATAATGTATAAAGTTTAGTATTGCTGTTTGAATACAAGAAGGGAAACAACGCCTCTGTAGCCACAAATAATTTATGGAAATGTTTTGAACGTTCGTAAGTGTCAACAATGGTTCAGCAAATTTCGTCCAGGTGACTTTAGCCTTAAAAACTGTGATGACAGTATGTTTAACTGTAAAATATTAATTACATCAATAATTGTTAATTTTTTTTTTTTTTTGAGGTGATGAATATCTAGAGCTATGATAACTAATGGGACAGCACACGTAACAATTTAGATGTTTTGATAAATAATTGGTGCATTTATTGATTCAGGTCATATAAATTTAAATACATCAACTTTTGGAACGATATATCGCTATATCTTGTATGTTTATAGCTGCGCATTCGATTACGTGGAAGTCCAAGATGGCGATGAAACTGGAGAAGTCATGGAGTACTGTGGAGACTACACGTCGAAACTCAAACATCTACGTCACTTGAGTACCACCAATGAAATCAAACTGAAGTTTGTGTCAGACTTCTCCCACGCATATAGGGGATTCCGAGCGAAGGTTCACCTTTGGAATGGTGAGGTTTCATACAATCAGTTGTTCCTGCCTGGTATTTTACAAATAGATTAGCTTTATTTCTCGAGTTTTAATAAAAACATCACAATACTGTGTTATTCCATAGCGTTGTAAAATCTTGTATGTATATAATATGTTTTTTTTTATGGTTTTCATAAATTTGGGTCTGAAATTTTGAAACATTGCAAATAAATATTTACTCGATATTTTTTTTACCGAATTCTTTTGAATCATGCAAAGCTGTAAAAAGCAACTAATAGTCTGTTCAGTTTTCTCATGAAAAATAACAGATGTTCTGAATTAATACACAACTATATATGCTTTCTTAAGATTTCATGTCAAAAGGTAGTTTCTTATTCGCCCCAAAAGCTACCGGTTTCGTTCGTAGTTTTTCCAAGAGCGTTTTCAGCGCCATCTTTAAGTAATGTCAATGGAACTAGTAAAAAAAAAAAAGTCGAGGACTCTGAATCAGGTAAACCCATTAGAACTGGCATATTTATTTGATTCTGTATTACTTTCCTTTTTGTTTGAAGAAAATCTAGTATAGGCAACTTCTACACACTATGCTTGAGATGTTACAAGGATTTTTGGACACAGTTTTATTAAAATGTTTGACGGCATCTGAAACACTTTTCTGGAAACGTGATTTGATTTATGTTGAAAGCGATTTTTAACAAGTACGTCCTTTCTCAAAACTATATATATATACATTTCTGTATTTTATCACTGACCTGGCATGGCCTAGGCCCTAGTTTTAGTGCGCTCGACTCGCAAACTATGGGCAGGGATCGAATTCCGTCACCGAATATGCTCATCCTTTCCGCCGTGGGGGCGTTATAATGTGATAGTCAATCCCAT
>NW_013665737.1:66735-71601 GCF_000517525.1 Limulus polyphemus | reverse complement strand
ATCTAAACAAACGTTGATATTAAAATAAATATATAATAACAAATTCGTTACAACTTACAATCATTTTCCTACAACAAATTAATTAAAGGTGAAAGAAGCTAAATAATGGCACCACTCACAACTAGCAGAAAACCAGTGTTCGATTCTTGGTCGTTTTTCTTGACAGTCGTAACGTTTCGTTCTAAATCACTATCACCAAGTAGTAATTTTTTACGTTTTTATACATACATTTCCCTCAATAAACTTTGCTGTAAACAATAGAGCCTTTTAACTCTGTTACTCATGCAAAGGTAATAACAAATGCACTTTTACGTTGAATTACCTATAACGGTGGAGATCCTCTGAAAAACCTCAACTACAGCTTTAATAATTGTCTGAACACGTGACAATTTCACATTCTAGTGTTTAAATTGTTCTTGATTAACATGAATACTGTGGGTTGAGTACGTTAGCTTAAAACGATTTTGAATAGATAAATCAATATGTCACATGACAACTATAGCCAATATAAAGTCGCGGTAGAATGACATCTCAGAACTACATTTTGACATTGTTTGGCGTTATGTAGATTGTGTGACGCCACTGAAAATGTGTCGCTTTTTGGAACGATTTATAACAACCCTTTCCGACACGAAATACTCACAAACTTAGCTCATAAAGATGCGTTTATATTGAGGCTTTACAATTTCTAAGACGGTATCCCTTGTACTTGATGGCATTGGGTAACAAAAGAACATGGATTAAGTTGTAGAATCGGAACCATAGTTACCCAGTCTTCATTTGGGTACCCTCGCTCTTGGCAATATTTTCGGCTGTAATCCCAACAATACCCAACGTAGGAGATCTAGTTTAGTCAAATACTAAGGTAACAATAATAATGGTAATTTGTTTTCACACGAAAAAAAGTGTTTTAATTTGAATGTAGACACGAAGTTGTCAAAGAAACTGTGAATAACACTTCCAGCTCCTTTCAATTATAAGTTTTTGGTTTATTTAACTTCTCATTATTTACTCTTAACTATGCTGTGTCTTTATTCTCCCTGTTCTGTCATCGGATTAATCAAGAAGATCAACTTACTGGTATAAAAAAGACATTTTATTAACAATAAAGTATTTACATTTTTCACAATCAAGAAAAATAAAAAGGCGAAAATAACTAGATCAGTTAAGCAAGGCTACAATATCAAACCAATGTATACACACACACACACACACACACACACAAGTTAAACCTTAACAATCGTAACATTTCAAGCAAACCCGTAGAACCAGTTAGGAAGCACTAAACGTATTCAGTGTTGAATGCCAGTAACCAGTTGGTTGAACAATGATGGTAGCACAACAGTTCCTTATCAAACAAAGTTCCCCTATCAACTGACTAAAGTTGATGGAAACCAGAATAGTACTTGTAATGTGTTTGAGATATTTTCTGAATAGTTCATTTACAAGATGGCTGTACTATAGATCAGGGGTTCTCAAACTTTCTCAGAACAAGGTCCCCAGACCATTCCACATCCTAACGAGGTCCAAATCGAGTGGATTTATAGATACCGAGTACCTTAATAGTATTTTGTGTATTTGCTATACAACATTCTCCTGCACCACCAGTTTGGGAACCCCTGCTTTAGATAGCAAAACTACAACAGTAATATCACGAGTGTTAACTGCACTTACATTTAACTAGTGTATAAATAGAAAATAGAACAGTTTTTGATAAAGTCAATACTTGTCACTATTTATCATGTACTTTAAAAAATAATGTTTTGTCTCGTTTTACTCTCCCGTCCAGCAACCTCTATAAAGTTGTTCTTTGTGGGGCTTTAATTGATTTTCTCTGTATCTCTATGTTAAAAACTAGGTATATCTAGGCTAAGTATAAGTTTTCTTTTCTAGATAACGTGTCTTCGGCAGAACAATGTGACAGCGAAATATTTCACCTTTTCAACAATCAATGCTACTTTGTAGCCTCGTACCCAAAAGTCACTTGGGTTACTGCTCGACAGATTTGTGTAGAGTCTGGGGCTAAGCTAGCTTCCTTCAGTTCTACAGAAGAAAAGCTGTTTGTGAATTCTCTCATTCTTTCAACCGAAGCTTTTTCGTCGGGTGTGCTGTACTGGATAGGCGGAACTAAAGAGGAAGGTACTAGGAACTGGAACTGGGTTGATGAACAGCAGGTCGGTCAATCAGGTGAGAGAAGGGGAAAAAAATATATTTATAGTACTTCTTGTTTTTTAATAAATATATCTTTTGATAGAATTGTGGTCAAACTGACCACTCAAATGCAAGTAAATGATTAGGTAGTAGTTTGATATGTTTTATAACTCTGGGTAGATAGAGTTCCAAAGAATACATTCTTAACTTGATGATGACCTGAGGAGGCTAAGCGTTGTTACTTGTTTTATGTTTATAAATAAAGGTTTTTAATGCCCAAATCTGCCGGCTCTAATATATATGTATATATATATATATATATACTTAAAGTGGATTCGTTGTCACCATGAATTACTTCGTGTTTTATGTCTTTGCAAAATATTCTGTGATTGCATTCACCCTAAGCCCTTTTAAATAAGATAACGCATTGATTATAAATGTCCAAATAAATTCTCAATAATTCAAGAAATTTTGAAGAGAATTCTCTTCTTTAAAAAGGAACAAAAGCCTTTTGTTCTTCAAAATAGAATTCTCTGAGACTAGCCGCGACCCGCAAAACATTTGCGGTAGTTTCATGCCCATTACTTGAATTTTCCTTATTCTATCATTTTCACGCACGCCGTTTAAGCTACGCTTTCTTGCAGACATTGTGTGTTAGGTTTATAAATCCTGGTCTATTTGAAAACGAGGGAATTCTCAATAGCTGCTGCACTTGAAATTCTTTTAGACAAGATTAAAGTAAATTAATCTGAGACCTTTTTATTAGCTATATTATTATGCGCCAGCAATACCAAGTGTGAGACGAGTGTATATTCGATTTAATTTTATTACTCATCAGAATCGCTACCAGCCTACCCTCAAATTGAAATTCTTTTAGGCACGATTAGAGTAAATTAATCTATGATACCTTGAGGGTTGTCAAATACATCAATCAAAAGGGGTTTGACCTCCCGACTCCAAAACTGTAATTAGATCTCAAATCAATCAAGAGATGGCGGAACTGTGAGCTAAAAGTTTGTACTCGAAAAAAAAAAAATTACAAACTCGGAGCCATTCTATGAGCTAAAAAATTTACGCTGTCAGATAAACAATTTCACGTAGGCTTAACTTTATTTCATAAAACTAAACATACAGTAAACAATAAAGTATAATAATGGTATTTATAATTATGTACAGATTATGAAACAGTTATGAGAGTTCAGTGGATGACACGGTTTTACGAGTTGAAACAAAGAAACTCACAAAATAGAAGAATAAAACCTGTACTAAAGAAAATAGTAGCTAAAAGGTGTTTATAGCAGTTTATAAAACGAGCCGACTTTAAATTTACGCAAAGTACAGTAAATATAAAGTTATAATGAAGCTAAACTTATCTGAGTATGCAGAAACGTCTGAATACATGTTCACAAAGTGATAAGAATATGGCTTTGAACGAACTGCGTATTGTAAACCTCAATAACTGAAGAAAGCTCATAGCATTTGTATTTAGTGTAATTGTATTTTTTTAGGAAACTAAATGCGGTTTAAGTGTTGTGTGAACTACTTTGCAAATAAAAAAACAACAGGTCGTCACGTGATGACAACGATATTGTGCCATCGTGTACCATACTCGTTGTATTTATGACACTGACTAAGTAAAAGACAGGTAAAGTGAATGGAAAAGTCATTATACAATCTGAACTCCTCGGACAAAGGCCTTTCAATCGATATGACATTTGTAACGTTTGATCTAGAAATTTGCGAGAAAAGTCCCGAACAGACAAACACAAGAGTATTATTTATACGTTAATCAAATACAACACGTATTTTGTTGAACTTTGGGCATGATGGTGGGTAAAACAAAATAGGATCGCAACCCTATTATTCGGACCAGACCTATACTTTACAGAACCAACCAGAATCTTTAAAACATATTGTGGTATTTTTTCCTCTCGAAAACAGTGTTAATAACTTTCTTTATAGTAACGCCATGGAATCTAGATTAATAGTTTCTTGTCACTACCCGGATGCACTCGGTATAGCCATATCAAGCATCATTATTTACGCTAATTGCTTAAGTTAATATCACGTGACACTAAACGCTCTTTAATTGGGATGATTTCATAAAATTTAGCAAATTTGTGCTGAAAAGTTGGCAATGAATAATGAATAATAACCGTTCACCCGTATTATCCTTTTGAAAACTTGAACTAGAAACTGCTAATCTAGTTTGCTTGGTCTAACCAATACTCGTGTATCTGCACGTCATTTCACCCAATAGTTTTGCCACTCTAAATCAGCAGTCTTTAATTCGAATTACAAAGAAAATAAAAACGGTCTACCTTTACTCTTGGGTGAAGCTGTAGTTAAAATTTCAGAACGATAGCTTCTCGTGACTTTTTGCGTAGGCTTGCACAAAAGTATGATCATAATTGAGTGTTTTTTGTTGAATAACTTTGCACGTGTGGCTCATATTTAGACCAAATTTGACGCCTAATTGTAAGTTGTAAAGATCTATCAGTTTATCAAATCTGAAAAAAAAATACTTGAAAGTTAATTATGTTTTACTATAAAATAAATTTTTCGTACTTTTGGTTTGTGGGCCCTGGCATGGCCAGGTGGTTAAGGCACTCGACTCGCAATCTGAGGGTCGCGGGTTCGAATCCCTGTCACACCAAACATGCTCGCCCTTTCAGCCGTGGGGGCGTTATAATGTGACGGTCAATCCCACTATTC
>NW_013665737.1:62506-65735 GCF_000517525.1 Limulus polyphemus | reverse complement strand
CTACCCGACGAAAACCTGGTTACTGAAAAAAATGTTTTAAAAATTATTCTATATATATCTGTAACTTTTTCCTTATATGTGTGTGTATGTATTTGTGTCTTTATACATTCATCATTCACAAAAAGAAAAAAAGGTACAATTTTTCTTAGAATTATCAAATAAATATAAAGAAGTCAAAAATATTATTAAAGCTCACCTTTGTTTTCTCCTCTCTGTGTGTGTAGAGCTAACAAAAAATAATGAGATTATCCAAACCAAATCAACTGAGTGTTTGGCAATCCAGTGGCGAACTTTGGATAACATCAGCGACCTCTACTGGACTCTAAGCAAGTGTGACCAGCCGGGAAGGTACATCTGTAAAAAGAAAGCAGTGGGTAAGCTGTCTGTTCTAACAGAAACCTTGATAATCCGTATTTTTTAAAATAAACATTTTACTTTCGGTAAAACTCATTAAAACCCTCTTTCTTATTATCCTACTATATGAAGATAAATGAAAGTTAATTCATATATTTTAGAGTTGAAAAAACTAAAATAAACCTATTTATAAATATTCTTTTTAATATCATTATTTCTTTGTTTGCAATTAAGCACAAAGCTTAATAACAAAGTGAATAACATGTGCGTTAAGAACATGATTTTATTTAGTTCGAATAAATTAAAAATAGACTCGCTTATAAAAGTATATACTTGTTCAATTAATATTGTATTCAAACCACCAGTCAAGATGGTCGAAGAAAAGAGAAGTAAGGTAATGATTGCGTATGAATAGCGGTATTGAACACTTTATAATGTTTGTTTGTTTGAACAAAGCTCAACAATGTGTTATCTGTGCTCTGGCCATCACGTGTATCGAAACCCGGTTTCTAGCGTTCTACGTCCGCAGACATACCGCTGTGCCACTGGGAGGCTTTTAATATCAAATTACTCATTACACCTGATATTTATAGACTGCTGAAAGTACACGAGGTGTATTTAACATGCAGTACCATCATATCATAATGTTTTTAAAAAAAATGATTAAAGATCTTTTAAAATTGTCTCCATAGTGTTCAATCCTAACACAAATTTCGACTTCAAAAAAAAAAAAAGACATAAAATGAAATGCAAGTGGTCCCCCTTCTTGATCTATCACCAATATTTAAAGTTTTAAGATCAGGTAGATGTAAATAGATCGAATTGTAGATTTTTTTTTTCATTTGCCAAAAAATAACTAAACGAAGTTTTTATAAGATATAATATATGAAGTAGAATGTTCAGATTATTATGTTACATTGGAGAAAATGGGTGCAAACTGAATATCAGGTTAGAAGAACATTGTCACCACCTATCTCGTGCATTTCAACATTTTTTGTGATAGTTTTACAGAAGGCAAAAAAACACAATAAACGTAAAAATTAAATAAACTACTACCACAATCAAACACATGAATAAAATAAAGGGGGGGGGGGTAACGTGTATGTATTTTAATATACTTTAATCACATGACTATACCAATTGGGTGTAATTAACGTGCAGTGCCATCGATGTGCTTGTCACGTTAACGTTGCGAAATGTAGTGCTGTTTTATATTCTTCCTTTTTAAACCTCGTTTTCCCTTTATTCTTAATAGTTGTTCTCTTTAACACCCTTTGATTGACAGTAAACCGAAACAATTCTTTATTTTTATCTTACTTGTTGTCAGAACTAAATAAAGAAAAGTTGTCTTTGTTAGATTTAAATAGCAATAACTGAGCACATCATCTAGAAATAGGAACGTATCAGAAGCCAATATATACATATACGATTGTATTGTTATATTAATAGTTTTATACCTATTAAGTATAATTTGATTATAAATAAGCTCTATAAAACGAGGTATCATTATTTTCATAAAGAAATAGAAAGTGTAAAAAAAAATGGTTTTCGTCTTTCTTTACTTTAAAACGTTTTCTAAATGAAGTGTACTCCCCTCGTAAAGTGGGTTTTGATGTGCCGTATGCTGAGAAATACGATAAAATATATTTTAATTTAGACTATCCTCAAATTCTACTGTGTATAGCCTTAAAATCATCATTGAGAACCTTTTTGAAATAAATGATAGAATTAGTAAACTTCAACGTTTTTTTATTGTTTTTGATATGAACGGGATTAGTCGGTTCAAAACACGAGTCGTTTAGAACAGTGTTTTAAAGGAGCCTCTGAAGCTCACTGTTATTTATAGTGATAGGCGGTTTATTTTGTTCGTTTGATTTACTGAGACGAAACCAACACCTCTAGACTTAAGGCAGTTAGTGTTTTGAGTAATAGCAAAGTTATTTAATACAATTTTGAAAATAACTCTCTAAAAGGTCATGACATGTGCACTTTAACCTCCCCGCAGCGAAAGGGTTAACTGCCCGCTTTATCGTGTGTCCGTATAGAGAACAAGACTAAAGACACTGCCCTTTATCCAGAATATCGAGGTGCCCATTATTGCACGATTTATTTTGATTACAAACAGTAGAAAAAAGAAAGAGACTGAAAAGATCTGTCCTTAATGGCGTGGTGTCCGTTAATCGAGGTTCTACTGTATAAAAGATTCCCTTCCCGCATAAATAGTAATTGAACTCTCTGTATTTTCTTCCCTACAATTGTAGTTACAATTTTAACTGGTTCGGGCTCCCCTTTTGGCTCGGGCCTTCCCCCTCAATAGCAGGAGCTGCGGGGGCATACTTACGCCAGTACTCAAAATCTTTGTTTTTTTGAAGTATTTTTTTATTTATTCTTCTATGTTTAATAAACCTAACTAAAATTTAAGCACTTGTGAATAAAGAGTATTTATTGGTTGATGAATAAGTTTACTGAAAGAGGAAATAAGATTTTATAACCATGCGAACAAATATCTTTGTATACCCATGTGGTATACCGCTAAATTATAAACATCCCAGAAGGATGACCAATATTCAAACACTTGTGATGTTTATTGGATCGGCTCCGAACCATATACTGAAATAAACATTTTCACAGATACAATCTTATTACTCTGGGGAATTCTGTTTGTAAACAGTGTAGGATAAATAAGCTGATAAATTCCACTACGAATGTTAGCAAGTATATAAAACTTACTGTCTAAATCCGTAATAAAACTATAAAAGTTATTATATTTTACCTTTTCTTCTGATTTCTTTTTTGTACATCTTTTAGTTTTAAAGTCCAAAGGATTTAAGAATGTAGAAATTTTCTTTTTTAACTTGTTTGTTTCTGTTAAAGA
>NW_013665737.1:59749-61506 GCF_000517525.1 Limulus polyphemus | reverse complement strand
GGGTTCCCCGTGAAAAAAAAAATTAACCCGGGGTAAAAAATATTTGAAATAAAAGATATGTGATTAAGATTTTTATTGATTTATAAATCGTATTTAAAAAATATCGAACAAATAACAAGGCTCACAAAGTTTTATCACTTTTTTGTTCAAGCTTGTCGTAAAAGTAAACAGATCTGGAAAATCTCACAGTACAAAAAAAAACACATGTTACAGAATTTAAGTCTAATCGAATACTCATACGTCACTTTCAAAATACCTCTATAAGACGTCATTTTTATTAAGTTTAAAGCATTATAATAATAAAAATCTTTAGTGAGCTCAAATCTATGTGAATTAGAGCGATTAAAGAAAATTAAAAAAAGCGATTAAACTCGTAGCCAACGATTTCTTCAGATCTTTCTTCTCTCAATCTATTTAACTTTACGTTCTACCTTGTTAAATGTGCAAAAACATGTTACAAGAATAGTTTAATTGCAATATCATGATTTTTTTAAGTGTGTTTAGTTCTTATTAATTCTAGCAATATTGCCTTCAAAATTACTTGAAAATGTATCATTTTAGTAAACTGTGCGGTTAGAACTTTCCGTCAGAAAATAGTTCCTTTAGACTCAGCTTTAATACATCAATAATCATATAGAATAATCAATTTACTAAAGTTCACAGATACAGTCTCAAAGTGGTCGTAAATCTAATTTATAATTAGTCTCCAAGTGTTAACAGTATTTCACCTTTTTGATACTGTTATTTCAACAGCTCATATGTTATGTAGCTGTACGATTACTCCTAAATATGAGTTAACGTTCCATAAGAGAGTATGACGTCCCTTTGAATTGTGTTGTGTAAAAAAGTAGTTGTATCCAACTCAAGGCTAGATTTGGAGAGATCAAACATGGGTTATTCTAAAATTACACATAAATTATCAGTAAAAAGTGGTTACAATAATCAAACACGGCTTCCTCAAAAATCTCCTTGAATTTTTTTGTATATTGTGTGGTGGTGTGAAATAAAGCTGCTCACAGATCGTGCTGCGTTTGTTTATTAAAGATTGTGGTAACGGTCAAAGATAACGTTTAGAAGGCTTTAGAAGTGGGATCAAATTTGGCAGCTTTAAAGCTTGCGGTTATTTATTAGACGGTGATGTGGAATCAAGCGCGGCTGCTTCCGTATTTATCCGTAGTTCTCGAGTTACTTCTAACAAGCTTCCCGAGTCCGTTGCTATTCTGTTTTAATAGAATATATAGTAATTATATAGGGATCCCTCGATTAATGCGTTTTCATTTAGTGCGCTTAAATTTTTTTATAACCAATATTCGATTAGTGCGGTAACACACATTTCATTTTAACCATAGTAATTGAAAAGTAAGTTTTAGGCACCGAAATTAAATTTTTTTTAACAATTAAAAATAGAAAATGGGTAACTATTTTACTTGTCAAGTTATTACTAGAGTGTCCACCCCGGCGTATTTTAGCGATTTTTTTCACCCCTTGCCCCGGGGTAAAATACTTGAAATACCCCGGGGCAAATCTTTACTATTTTACTGAACAAATATCTTTTTCATAACAATAATTCATAAAAACCATCGTCATCATGATGATCGTCGTTGTTTATAGGAAACGCACCATAGATTTGAAATATAAGTCAGTGAAGAAGGGTAAAACCTTTGCTAGGGCTGGTTAAAAGAATTTGGAAAACGAAAGAGAAACATTTTCATCGTTTTAACATTTAACAAGGTAGAACGTAAAGTTAAATAGATTCA
>NW_013665737.1:47361-58749 GCF_000517525.1 Limulus polyphemus | reverse complement strand
AGAAGTATTATTGACGTTCGTTGATATGGCGTTTGTTTTAGCGCGATTGTTGAAAATAAGTGTATCGTAAAGTTGTATTCGGAAAGAATAAACCAGTTTTATTAAGTAAGGACTTGTGTCGCTAAAGTTTCGTCGGAACGAAGTTACAGGAAAAGAGCATATGAAGACATTGATGAATGTGAAGAAATCTTACCTACCCGCCAGCATAAGAAGATGACGAAGAAGGAATTAGAAGAACTTTTCACGGTTATTGAAGAATTTAAGGGAAAATGTTTAGAAACAGACCCCGATGAAGATAGAAGCCGTCAAATTTGCAGAAAAATTGATGAGCAATTTCTCAGTACCGCCAATTATATGAAGAACAGAAGAATACGATGCGACAAGCTACTCTAAATAAGTTTTTCATAAAATAAAATCAGATCAATAAATTTTAATTCATTGCATTTTTTTCGTATTTTCTTATATACCTATACTTTGATTAAAAAATACACAAAATAGAAATTAATTGTGAATGAGAATGAAAATTGAGGTACGAATTACATGATTTCCAATAAGTTATTATATTCGATTAGTGCGGCTCTTTTAAAAAACACATTAACCGCACTAATCGAGGGATTCCTGTATTTTCTTATTTTCAGTTATTCCACGAAATTTAGACCAATCTTTCAGTGGGGATTATGGAATCGTATCATCGATAAACTTCCCCGGACATTACATCAACAATCTCCATTATACAATCACTCTTAAAGGTCGACCTCTGACACGTATCTACATAAAGTTTACTCACCTGGACGTAGAGTGGCAAGATCAGTGTATGTACGACTACATTTCTATCCGTAGTGACCCGAATGAACCTGAAACTCGCTTTTGTGGACAACATCAACATGATCTGGACAAGTATGGAACTGTTTACGCATTTCTTAAAATTATTAACTTTAAAAAAAAAAAGAAGCAAAATAATTAAGTTTATAATAATGTTCTTCGATGACAGACAAATCAATAATTTATTACAAATAATTGTTTTTTGAATATGACTGAGTGCTTAATTTATTTTAAAGAAATTATGTGATTATACTTAGAAAATAGTTTTTTAATATAAATTAATCGATTCAGAATTGAAGTAAAATTTATTTAAAATAAATCGTTAAAATTTACAAAATGTTATTGCTGATATTGTCATTTTTGTTTCTTTTCTTTATTTGTTGTTAAGCACAAAGCTGTACAATACATATCTGTGCTGTGCCCACCGCGAATATCGAAAACCGATTTAAATCGTTTTAAATCCTCAGACTTGCCTCTGAACCACTGGGAGGCTATTTGAAATTATACATACGTGAAGTTAAATCTAAAAAAGGAGCTTGATGATTAAACCTCTCATTAAATAAACTTAATAAAAAAATGACAAACATTTAAACGCTGCTCTATAGACACCAGGCCCGGCATGTCCAGGTGGCTTGGGCACTCGACTCGCAATCTGAGGGTCGCTGGTTCGAATCCCCGTCACACCGAACATGCTCGCCCTTTCAGCCGTGGGGGCGTTCTTATGTGACGGTCAATCCCACTATTCGTTGGTAAAAGAGTAGCCCAAGAATTGGTGGTGATGACTAGCTGCCTTCCCTCTAGTCTTACACTGCTAAATTAGGGACGGCTAGCGCAGATAGCCCTCGTGTAGCTTTGCGCGAAATTCAAAAACAAACAAACAAACTATGAACACCAACACCAGGAATTCACTGAATTTTGTTATATAATTAAATTAGGGACGGCTAGTGCAGATAGCCCTCGTTTAGCTTTAACTACTTAAATTTGTAAACATCTGTTTATCACCTAGAATATTAAAAAGCGATTGTACACACCTACACAAATTGTCTCCCATTAACATTATAAGTGTTAAAACGTATGTTACGAGCGATTAGAAGCTTGTTACTTGTAAACGTTTAAAATTTGTGAACAATACACAACAGTTATTCAGAAACAATTTCTTTATAAATGTCTTTCTGTTAAACTTTTCCAGGTTTATTTTTGTGTCTGACAACAGTACGGCTTACCTGACATTTCATTCAGATTACTCCATCACAAGTACTGGGTTCCAGACTACCTGGGAAGCGATTGATGTCAGTGTATGCCAAGAAGTGCAACATACAAGTCTCACAGTCAAAATAAGTTACATAAGCCATCATTATCCCAAAGGGTATTTGCCAAACACCTTCTGTAAAACTCAGTTCCAGGCTCCACCGGGGAAAAAAATTCTTTTGACATTTACTGATTTTGATGTTGGTTTTTCAAAAGGAAATAATCCCTGTAGACGAGATTATTTGGAAATTCAACTGGAATCGGGACACTTGCGAAGATCTGTAGTTCTTTGTGGGAATGCTAGCTCTGTAGCACCAGGTTATCAATTTATTTCCTATGATGAAACCGTTACTCTGGAACTCTCTACAAGCTCACGCGGTGGAAGAGGCTTTAATGTATCCCTCGAGATATGTAAGTTATCTGTAAATGAACTTTTTCGATCATCCACATATACAGTTCTGTATAAGCTCTTAAGCATTGTTTGTAAATGTTTTTTAGGTAATTTAGTAATAAAACTTCCTTCATATGTTGGTTTTATCAACACAAAAATAGTACATAAAAACAGGTGACTAAGCTAGAAGGTAAGCAAAAGGAAATACACACCAAAGTTGTGATATCACAAAGCCGGGTTAGGTTTTGGATTGTCATGTTTAATTTAAAATGTAATTCAATATTGTGTATAAAACACAAGATGCACTTAAACTTGTGAGATCACAACTTTGTGTATTTGCTTTACTATATTTTATAACCTTATCAATCTTTTTACGTACTATATTTTTGTATTGATATCACATACACATTTGCTTTTTACTTGAGTACAAACTTATCAAAACCTGACAACTCCTTCCTTACCTTCATTGATCATCTGTCGTATGAATGTTTCAGTTTTTGGCTGAAATGTGTAATGTTACAGTTCCTTGTCTGCCTTCATTGACTATCTGTCGTATGAATGTTTCAGTTTTTGGCTGAAATGTGTAATGTTACAGTTCCTTGTCTGCCTTCATTGACCATCTGTCGTATGAATGTTTCAGTTTTGAGGTTAGCTGTAGGTAAATTGAAAGTATTAATCTAATTGAATAAAACCGTAACGACCTTGACCCTAAACATAACAAACCCTACAGATAGTCCCTTGCTTCCAACCACTAGATATCTAATGTAAACATCAGTTTGTCTAGGGTGAGATGTAAAAAGCGAACGACGAAATTATGAAAAAAAAACACACTAAACTTTCAGGATGTATTCTCGATGGGTACACAATTCTGACACCACATCATTAGTTAGATGCTATTAACAAATATAAAATTCTAATAACTTCTCTCTGTGTAAATTAGAGTCCACAGTAGTGATGTTTCTTTTTATTGTTGATAATGTTTTTCATGTTTTCTAATAGCTTTTGATATTGTATTGTTGTTGTTCTTTTTCAACTTGGCTAAACTGTTACCTTGGAAATTGATAGTATCATACAGGAAATGATCGCGCGATTAACCTATCTTTTACAGTTCTTAAATCAAATTTGTATATGTTCTTCTCTAATTCAGTATTTTGCCCATTTCAAGGTAATAACAAATGCTAGAGCATCTTTATAATGGAACCAAAGCCCCAGGTATCTGGTTTTATATTCTACGCTGATGTGAAGAGCTACTGTTGAATTATAATTTGTTTCTTGTTTTGATTTCATGCAGGGAATGGCCACCAGTTGAATACAGTATTACGCTTAAGTAGCTTATCGGAGGGAATATTGTCAAGTTTAAACTACCCGCACAATCCACCAAAGGACTTAAATTATACACAACAACTTGTCTCTCCGTTAGGAACATACATAAGCCTATATTTTTTCCGGTCCTCGTGGGCTGAGGGTAGATGCGTTGATAACATCCTTACCGTTGAAGACTTTTATTCAGAAGATAAGCCCATACGGACCATTTGCATTGAGAGTTACAGGGTCAATAAAACTCCAGATCTACAGATAGACTCTGTCTTTAATTCCATTCATCTTGGAATATGGATGAATTCCGAGAATAGAATATTAAAACCTTATCTCATTAGATACAGAGTTCTTCCAGGTGAGAATATCTTAGTAATAAAACCTTCCATCTTTTAAACGAAAATTTGAATATTCAAATATTAAAGTCCTCCATTATTTAGGCAATGTTTTCTTGATACGCTAATTCGAATATTTTCGACATTATTTATGGTATTATGCATTAAAAAAGCTATTAATATTAGTTTAATAAACAATTCATTATGCCTAAAACTTCGGCTTAGGCCTTCATTGTTAGAATAGTCTTAAGAGGAAATGAGTGGATTAGAGTACAAAGAAATTCTAAACGGAAAAATTTGTCCACTTTCTAAGAAGTTATAGTTGTTGTAAGGGAGAATCAACCACTCGTAACCAGAAAGTTATTTCGTTTTTCTAAAACTAAACGTATATAACAGAACATGGCGTGACTCGTGAATTGGTCACTTAATATCGGAATGTTATATTTAATAACTTTCAATAGAACTCTTATCTAACGCTTTTTATTTATAAATAAAAAAAATGTTATGGAGATTTAAAGAAAAAATGCATATCAAGTCTGTTATTTCAGATCCACTTTTCATAAACAAGTCTCTTGGAATGGGTTCTTCGCGTCTTCTGGATGGATGCTTCTGTAAGAATGGTGGGACATGCGTCACTTCTCTTGAAGGACTATTTAAATGCCAGTGTAAGAGGCCGTTTATGGGTAAGAAAAGAGCATTTCTTTCACAAACATCTAAAAATATTGCGTTCTATCAATGAAAAGTTTTTTTGTGGATTACAGTATCAAAATAATCTCTGCAACTTTAATACCATTTTTTTGGAGTGGAATATTGATAAAGTTTACATATTTTTTTGATTTTCTACTTTTTACTCAACATAAGCCTCTCACTACCGACTGCTTCTGTAAGATAATTTTATTCGCCCCAACGAATCTTTTCTTACAGAGAACATCAAGTTAATATAAGCCATTTATCCCTGACTGAATTTTTATAGTCGAATTTAGGTGCTAGCTGTGAATTTCTCTATTCTTGGAATTCTGTAGTATAGAAAAGATTAACAAAGTTTAAATAACCTCATTATAACAGGGTTCATCCTTATAAAAGGATATTTCCTAGTTGCAGTGTGATTACACTGTGTTTAAGAAACCTTCTAGTAAAGAATAAGTTCAAATAAACTTCTGGTGAACAGCTAGATCCATATAGAGGGAACCGTAAGCACTAGAAATAATATTATGTTACTCTCCCTAACTCCTAAGGAACCGTATAGTATATACAGTGTTAATCACACTTTAAAAGAATACTGCTCTTTCTTATAATCGGCTGTATACATATTGTGGACGTCCCTCCCTTGTTGCGATATGGGTATAGTACTAAAGGAACCCTCATAACCGGCTGTATACATATTGTGGACGTCCCTCCCTTGTTGCGATATGGGTATAGTACTAAAGAAACCCTCATAACCGGCTGTATACATATTGTGGACGTCCCTTCCTTGTTGCGATATGGGTATAGTACTAAAGGAACCCTCATAACCGGTTGTATACATATTGTGGACGTCCCTCCCTTGTTGCGATATGGGTATAGTACTAAAGGAACCCTCATAACCGGCTGTATACATATTGTGGACGTCCCTCCCTTGTTGCGATATGGGTATAGTACCAAAGGAACCCTCATAACCGGCTGTATACATATTGTGGACGTCCCTTCCTTGTTGCGATATGGGTATAGTACTAAAGGAACCCTCTATGATAGAAAACATTAAATTCAAATAAGGCTTTCATAATCAGCTGGAGTTTACGTGCTAGAGATGCACTTTGAGTTACTTTCCTTAAGTTATACCTTCGAGTATAGGAACATAAGTTCTTGTTCAGTCTTAGCCGCTAAGAAACTGCTAAGGCATGGAGAGCGCGAAACTGATATTATTAGGCTTTAATAATTGTTTAAATCCTTATAGTTAATTATTTGCCAACCGGAAAATGATTTTACTAATTAGAGGGTGGCAATCGTAATAGGTTAAAAAAGTAGAATTAAAATCAATTCCATTGAGTTTAAATTAAACTTCCAATATCCAGGTAAGTCCTTAAGGTATATTTATTCTATTAGCTTTCACATTTCCGACAGAGAAAGAAAAAAAAACTGAAGAAAAATTATGTATCTTAAAACCTGTAATCTTCACTGGCTAGTTTTTCCCGCGCTCAAAAGGAAACTGTTTAAAAGCATGTTTGGAATTTCGCGCTCTTTTCCAAATTTTGGTTTTTATGCTAGTAATACATTAATATCAAATTTTGATTTGTATTTCGCGCAAAGTTACTCGAGGGCTATCTGTGCTAGCCGTGTCTAATTTAGCAATAAAAGACTAGGGGGAAGGCATCTAGTTATCACCACCCACCACCAACTCTTGGGCTACTCTTTTACCAACAAATATTGGGATTGACTGTCACATTATAACGCCCGCACGGCTGAAAGTGCGAGCATGTTTGGTGGGACGAGGATCGCGAGTAGAGCTCCCTAACCATCTGACTATGCCGGGCTCCTTGAAAAGGAAAATATCAATTACTATACTTCCCGATTCTCCAAATTATTTGTATTTTGTATTTATGGCAAAACCACTAAGGCTATCTGCGCCATTCCTAATTCTGAAAAACTACTCAGAGGGAATGCAGCCAGTCAGCAGCACCCTAACACCAACCATCCACACTAAGCAATTGTCTGCCCCAATGATAACGCACCCACCACTTTACAGCTCACGGAATATTTTGGGTAGCTCGCCAGCTCCGAAATCCAAAGTAAAAAATCGAAAAAAACAAAACAAGACTGTGTGTAAATATCTCAACCGCACACAGTATTGTAAGAAAGAAAAAAATTACTAATGTACGATTGACAAATTTTATCTATAAAATATTGAAAATTGTTAACATGTGGCGTAGCCAGCTTTTGTTTTTTAAGTTTAAATGTTTTATATTTTACTTCATTGACGTCGCTACCATCGCCAAGCACAAGTGTGTGGTCCAATTTTAGCTTTAGTATTTGTTTGATTGTCTTGTATATATTTTACTGTTCTCTTGTGAAACCTGTTACCATGATAGATCTTTATATAGTGGTGGGCGCAGCACAGATAACCATTGATAACTTTGTATTTAACAGCAAAACAAACAAATATTTTATATAAATTCGTTTGGGTTATATTTGTCTTGTTTATTTGAATTTTTTCAGTATTATTGAAAGCTGACATTTATGGATGAAATCTTACTTTATCCGATCATTCAAAGAAAATAAGCACCTCAAACACAATATTAGTCTTGCAATTTGCTTTAATTTTATTTCTGAATCGTATATATTTGTGATAAAAAAAAAGTTATGTTAATACTTGTTGAAAGCACTTCTAAGCTGCACCATTTAAAATGTGTCCAGTACTCTCTTTAATTGATTGTAAAGCTTGCACAGCTTGGGGTTAACTAGAGCTAGTGTATAATTCTCACGATAGGTCACTTTTTGTTAATTCTTCGCAGATCCTGCATTAAGGAAGAAGATTTAGGTTTATAATTGTTGCTTTCTGCTTTATTTTTCCGCTGTAGTAACACTTTGTGGACAATCTTCAATAATAACATTTTGATTTTTTATTGTAAAAAGAAACAATCTATATATTTATATGCAACAAACACGATGTAACATTAGAATGACCATGTTTAACCAATGTTATCAATTTACAGCGTTATCTGCTTTTGCTAATTTAGCGTCCCTCTGCTTCGTACTTTAGGTTTGTTCTGCCACCTACATTGGTGTCACTTAAATCCCTGTGGAATTCACGGTACTTGTGTCGCAGCCGAGGATAGCTACATGTGTGATTGCACCCGAGGATTCACTGGTGACCACTGTGACCAACTAGTGACCCCTTGTAACCCCAGTCCTTGTGGTTTAAATGGTCACTGCTTAGTTGTAAATAATACTTTTCATTGTCGCTGTCATGTTTGGTATGAAGGTAGGTAGGAGTGTGAAGCTTGTAAAATATTTTATAGCTTTTATAATTAATGTACTCGAAATGAATAAAAAATAACGTCAACAATAATCGGTTCTTAACTATATAATAAATATATTCTATTGATCATACATTATCAAATTTCACAGTTAGTCTTCAATCTTCAAGTTATCGACTAAATTTTATATCGTTCGCTACCGGTAGGGCCCACATGTTGCATTATAAGGTAATTTCATGTTTTTTTTGCCTGTTGCAGCACTCAGTGTAAAGAACTTTCGGGAAAACATTATATAAGTTCACAATTTTTTTTATGTATGATACACAAAAAACAGAAATCCCATAATTGATTAACGTGATTAACTGCAATGGAATTTTTAAATTGTTTGTGGGACTCGTTTGTTACTGTCATAACTGAAACGTCTGTTAATTTCACAGTTCCTTAACTACCATATAATATCTTTATTCAGGTAATTTTCTAAATTTTCGTTATGTATTTATGACATTTTCGTTAATTTGATGTCTCGAGGGCTTAAACATGTGCTAATCCTTTTACTTAGTCTTTTGGTGGATCAGCAGTAAGTTTCCGCGCTACAACAACAAAATCCGAGGTTCGATTCCCCGCGATGGACAGACGGTAGAAAGCTTTGCGCCAAAAGAAAAATAGCAACCTTAAGCAAAGTTTCCATACACTTATGGCTTAAAGCTTATATCATTTTGACCCTGTATCTGCGTCAGTAGTTATTCCCGCACTTGCAAATATATGCGCTAGGAGAAGGTTAATGTCTGCGTCAATAGTTATACCCGCACTTGAGCGGCACGCCGCCAGAGGGTTCAACAAGTATTGACTTCAGGAAGAGGCGTAGAGATGATGATGATGTCATAGTTCCATTAAGTGTCACCAGATGCCGCTTTACTAGGACAGGCTGAAGAAAGAGAGAGTGTTGCTAGGTGTGACGTCATAGTTTCATGAAGTGGAACCAGAAAGCGCAGCTATCTTAGTGAGGGTAATTTTATAATTACTATAATACCAGAAGGTCTGTTACTATAGGCGGATTGTGTTACTAAGATTTATAGGCTGACTATATGTGGATGGTGTTATTAAGGTTCTATAGGCGGACACCGTTATGAAAGTTCTGAGATACTGTTGCTATAGGCAGATGTTGTTACTAAGGTTTCTATCGGCGTTACTAAATGGATTATGCATGTTTTACATAGGCAGATATTCCCGTATGACTGCACAAGGATTTGAACTTATGTTCATGTATTTATTGCTTACATTTCACAAAGATGAATGTGTTTCTTTAGGTGAATGGTCTTACTAGGTATATTATGTGTTTCTTTACAAAGGTGTATGCTATTATTATGATTCTATATATTGTTACGTCTCCGTTTGTTAATTAACGCTGATGAATACAAAATGAAAGGTAAAGCTGCTTCAAAGTTATCATGTGTGCATATCACTCGAAATCAAAATGTTATCATGATTGAATTAGAAAGATTGCTAACTATCTGGATAGAGGACTGTAACCAGAAAAGAATTCCTTTAAGCACTGATCTCATAAAAGAAAAAGCATTAAGTCTCTTTTCAGTCTTAAAAGAAGAAAAGTTCAAAGACGAGACAAAGGAGTTCCATGCTAGTGATGGATGGTTTGAGAAGTTCAAGAAAAGAACTAGCCTGCACAATGTAAGAATTACAGGGGAAGCAGCTAGTGCAAATAAGGAAGCTGCTAATGAATATCCTGAAGTTCTGAAGAAAATTGTGGAAGAAGGAGAGTATTCGGATGAACAAATTTTTAACGTCGACGAGACGGGGTTATTTTGGAAAAGGATGCCTTCCAAATCTGAGAGTTCCCAGTCAGGATATAAAGCTGCAAAGGATAGACTAACCCTTTTATTGGGCGGCAATGCTAAAGGAAATTTGAAATTAAAGCCTATGTTGGTTTATAGAGCTCTTAAGGGTATAAATCATAAACAATTACCAATAATATGGAAATCTAATAAAAAAAAACATGGGTAACTAAAGCTTTGTTTGAAGAATGGTTCGTCAAGTATTTTTGTCCAACGGTCGAATACTTTTGCCGAAGAAGAAATTTAGATTTTAAAGCTTTGCTTATTTTAGATAATGTCTCTGGTCATCCTTTTGGTCTCAATTCTATGTGCAAAAATATCCAAGTGACATTTTTGCCCGCAAACACTACCTCTTTATTCCAACCAATGGACCAGGGCGTTATCACGACCTTTAAAGCATACTACCTGAGAAAGACTTTCAAGCAAGCGATTCAAGCAACATCTGGAGAGAATTCTATGACACTAGTTCAATTTTGGAAGAAATTCAGTATTAAGGATGCTATTGATAATATACATCAAGCATGGAATGAAATTTCAGTTAAAAATATGCAAGGCGTTTGGAAGACAGTTCTTCCACACTGTGCACAGGACATCACAGGCTTTTCAGAAGATACAGAAGAGGTCATTAAAGAGATTACTCATATTTGAAAAGAACTTGGCTTCGCTGAGATTGACGATGAAAATGTGCAAGAATTGCTAGAAGCTCATTCAGAAGAACGAACCAATAAGAATATTATAAATTTGGACACTCAGTTTACCTAAAATTGCTCTTACTGTTGACTCACCTAGTTTGTGCTCTAGGCCAAATCAAAAATAGAGACATCTTCACCTTTTATTATGATTTCTATTTTTTCTTCTGAAGAAATAACTTTTCGAGTTTTCCGTACAATTTCACTTTCATCTTCACTAAGTCTTTTGCTCATGTTTAGGAAAAGGTAGTACGTTAAAATGTCTAAAGTAAAAAAAATGTCAAAAAATTATTTCAAAGATGCCCAAATGGCTTGAGTAACTAATGGCTTGACAACTAATTACTTAGATAATGTAATAACTAGAGTGTCCACCCCGAGGCAATAATTTTTTACCCCGGGGGAAAAAAAATAACCCGTGGTAAAAAATATTTGAAATAAAAGATACTTGATTAAGATTTTTATTGATTTATATATCGTATTTAAAAAAATATCAAACAAATAACAAGGCTGACAAAGTTTTATCACTCTTTTGTTCAAGTTTGTCGTAAAAGTAAACAGATCTGGAAAATCTCACAGTATAAAAAAACACATGTTACAAAATTTAAGTCTAATCAAATACTCATACGTCACTTTCAAAATACCTCTATAAGACGTCATTTTTATTAAGTTTAAAGCATTTAGTGAGCTCAAATCTATGTGAATTAGAGCGATTAAAGAAAAGTGAAAAAAAAGCGATTAAACTCGTAGCCAACGATTTCTTCAGATCTTTCTTCTCTCAAAATGTTT
>NW_013665737.1:8456-46378 GCF_000517525.1 Limulus polyphemus | reverse complement strand
CATTATTCCCGTCACGTTGTCACCCTCTTTTATATACCAGACTACCCTATATCTAGTAAATACTAGAGCATTCGCCAAGGTACGGGATAGTTCTAGAAACGTGGCGTCACACTAGTCATGTGACTCTCTTACGCAACAATATGCATTGCGTTACTGAGGGCAATTTGATTTCAAACATCTAAATTTAATTATGACAGTTTTCGGTTACAAAGGTTTACAGTGTATCTATGGGCTGAAGATGTTATCATTACGTCTTTCTAAGGATAATGTTATTTTAGTCAGAGACAATGTTAAGTAGGATTTTAACACACCTGCTGACCGAAGGATTTATTATTCTAGAGTTTATTTTGAACGTGCTTCTTTTTCCGTTTGTCTCTTTGATACTGCAACATTGTAAATTGTGATCATAGAATGGGCACTTCTGCAACTAATTGCTTATCATAAGTTATGCTTGTGGAGATATTACGTTAATATATATATTAACAAAGTTTATTTTAGAATTGGCTTAATTATGGTACTAATGTTTCATTGTTATCTAAGTTTTTGATTTATTTTCAGCTAGAAAAATTAGCTTATTTTTAACAGATGTCACTTTATTTTAATATTTTGCTTTCTCAGAAAAATATTCAAGAAATTATTTTCGTTTAAATTAATGTTTTACAGGACCTCGTTGCACTCAGTTCGTGTTTCGTATCCCTTATAAGCCTTTAAGTGAACGGATGCTGGAAGAACCATTTTGGTTAGGCTTAATCACCGTTAGTACTGTTTTGTTAATCATATTACTGGTCTACTGCATCAAACAGAAATTCGCTGAAAAAATAGAAAAGTTTTTTGCAGAAGAAATTGAAAAAAGTAAAAACAGTAAGTTTGCTTACCTTTTATATTAATCTCTATAGTTTTTACTGTCATAAAAGTTAATACTGTACGAACCAGTTCGTGAACGTTTGTGATCAGAACTAGCTGGTCTTCACCTGGAAACTAAAAAAACAAACGTTATCTGTCAATAGGCGGTCTAGCCTGAAAACGATAATTTATTTTTGTTACTAAGTGATTCAATAAATCATTGTCTATGTACAGTAAATAAGAACTTAGCCTCTCTGGAAAGTATGACTTAGCATTTC
The DNA here is from genome assembly GCF_000517525.1 of Limulus polyphemus. Lineage (NCBI taxonomy): Eukaryota > Metazoa > Arthropoda > Merostomata > Xiphosura > Limulidae > Limulus > Limulus polyphemus. The sequence continues at coordinate 45,257 of NW_013665737.1, read as the reverse complement.
TAAGCAATAATTTTACTTAAGTATCTTTTAGAATTCTTAATTTTATTACCAGTTTTTACTTTAACATAAAATAAAGTTTAATACTTTGACCCATTGATCATATTTGTTGCTTCAAATCAATTTGAGTAATTAAAAACTTTTTAATCGAAAGATACACACATAATAACACTAATTTTAACGAAGAAGTATTATAATATGCCTAACTAAACAAATAAGTCCCTTCATTTTTTTAATAATGGAAAGTTCGAACAAAATAATGAGCAAAATTAAATTTTAAGTATGTGCACAGTCGTCGACATATAATACATGTATTATTTAAACTTTCTTGCACGAACAGCGTCACATTATTGGTGAAGATGTATTGACCATCACTCATGTTCCCCAATATTGTAGACGACTATGAGGAATGCGATTAATTCTCTCTAAGGAAGTTTTTTCTGCGTTTGTTAGCAGTAATTACCAGTACGCGAAATTCCAGAATAAAAAAAATCCTCTAAAGCCAATCATCTGAAACATTGGTGAAACTAAATTGATTAATTCGAATGGTATATGAAGTTTTAAATTTATTTTTTAGAATAAAATTACAAAAGCTTTTACGTCATTTAGAAAAGTTATAATTTTCCTAAATATCGAGTAATGACGCAACAGCATTAGTTCCAGTGGTAAATTTACAGATTTAAAATGCTAAAATTCGCGGTTCGATTCCTTGCAGTGGATAAGAACACAAAAGTAACAGGATTATGAACAAATAACTTTTTCGTGAATTTTGAGCTTTTTTAAAATGTGATACATTCACTAAAATTATTGAAACTACTGTTTTGTATGTGCTATCTTAAACTTATCGACACTTAAAATCATAAATAATATTCAACGTTAAACTGGTACAGAATTTAAAATATTTTATTTAGGCCTATCTAAATTGTCTTGTAATTCATTCCTGAGGATGACATTGTAACGTCGAAACATGTAGAGTCGTCAACTTTTTGATGGCCATAGATAGGCCTAAATAAAATGTTGTTAATTGTGTACCAGTTTAACGTTGAATATTATTTATGATTTTAACTTTATACACAAGTGCCATAATACTATAATTATCGACACCTGTCTTTTAAAAAGTGACTCCAATAATCGTCCATGTTGCTTTGTTCGATATTGTCAAGTTCAGAAACATACTTTGAAGTAACTTTGGTACTAACATTTTTTTCAAAAACTTCTAGCACAATAAATACAACAATATCATTCTAAATATAACCATACTCACAGTAATGAGCAATAATGCTTAAAGTCACATCTTGAAACAAGTGAACTATTTTAATATTTTGCCAAGTATTTTTTATAAAATTATTGCAGATGGTTCAGTGAACCCATAAATATTATTTATATGCTTACTCATCCAAATATTTTGTTTAAGTGTTTTGAATAAGTATGATATTCAAATTGTTATTCTGTTTTTGTTATTTTTTAACCTTTATAGAAAATTTTTAACTTATAATTCAAAATACTTATTGTTAATGTTTTTTTTTCGTTTTGTTTTTCTGAATTAAGGATACCGGTTTAGATATTCTAACTTTCATTTCCTTTAACACGTCAACATGGCATGACGTGGTGGTAAGGGCGCTGGACTCACAAACAGTGATAATGTGATAGTTAATCCCATATTTCGTTGGTAAAGTTGATGTTGGATGATGTTGATTATAAGCTCTCAGACGTGAAAAAGAGCATGAGAGCATATATTTTTACTGATTCTGCTACATTTACACCTTTTGCAAATACTTACTTTATGATATTACATTCAATAAGATAACAGTCGAAATTTCCTTTTTCTTTAATAATGAGCTTTAATTTATGGTTAATGCTGTATTTCGTTCAGAGGTAATTTTGATTTCATTGTACTTACTCTCAGGCCCTTCGCCGGCAGCGACACGGTACAGTTTAAGCTCGAACCAGGCAAGCATTACTCCAGCTACATTGAGTCCACAGCCTTGCCCGAAGTATTTTCTTAACAAGATTCGCAAACACAGCATCCACAGTACAAGCAGTTGTAACCACAGTCCTTCACACAAAGAAAACGGTCGAACTTTCGGTTTTGATGACTTGCTGAAACGAAGTTTTTCGTCAAGAAAACACCAACAAAACAGTCGACTTCGTGACTCTGATAAAAACGAAGAAGAAACGTCACGCATTTTAGCGTCTTTAGTGCATTCCAATCAATCACCTAAACATAGAAGGATGAGTTTAGATGAGTTTATTAAGATGAATAGAAAAAAGTTCATACTGAACGCTGCAAACGAAGAAAGCCAAGGCTATATGTCCGACATGTCACTTAAAAGCAAAAGCATAGCTGAGACCAGTTTTATGGAAAGTCTTTCACCTCGATTTTCGCGTTACTCCGCACCATCATTTACTGAATTCCACTCCATTAGAGAGCAATCTTTCGAACAAGCTTCGTCACTAGATAGCTTCGGCTATGACATCAAGATGGACGAAACAAAAGTTGAAATTTCTCCTTTGACTCTTCAAACTTTTGACCAGTCGGGTTCTGAGAGTATTGAAGAGAAACCTACCCGGGATACTTCCTGTACTACTGCTATGCTGCAAACAGAGTGTCCATCTAAAACGCAGAGTCCAATAAATGACACGAATTTATTTGAAGTAAAAACAATAACAAATGATGAAATACCATATCAAACAAATCAGGCATCTGACAATTTAGCTTATTCTTATAATACCACAATTAGTTCGAAGAATCCTTTAGAGGTATCTAATTCCAAACAAAATTGTCCATCATCACCACCAGATGACGTTAAACGAAAATTGTGTGATGTTCCAGAAGTTAACCACCTAATCCTTACAAAACAATGTAATAAAGGATCTCCCAAACCTAAAGATCCTGAATTCTCTACCTCGAGAAAATATTCAGCTGAATTGCCTCCTCCAAAAATTTTAATAACGTCTAATATGAGTTCGTGTGATTCTGAGGAAACTAGCCCTCCCCGAACTCCAAACACCAAAAACTCTTTAATGAATTACCTGAGTCCCTTGACAGCAATATGCCCATCTTCTGACAGAACCACCTCCGAATCCAATCTCAGCACATCCGGATATTCTTCTTTGTCCAGCCTTGGGATGTCCAGATGTAATTCCAGCAGTCCCCTGGCGGAGGAACAAGAAGTTGGTGGTAAAAAGCTGTATTTACCGCAGAAAGCTGCTCATCTTCTTTCTCCAAGATGTAGATCAAGTAAATGTGAAAGTAAGTTCCTATATCCTCCGCAGCAAATATATTCATATGCTGAAACCACACCTGAGTTAGAGACAACATGTTTCCCACAACGACGAGCTTCAGTTGGGGGGACGTGGTTTCCTGCAACAAAAGACATAGGCCACTTTTTGAACAAAAAGCTAGGAAAGCGCTATTCTTATCAACACACCAGTACTGAAGACTCTGTAGATGATGAAGGAATTGTATCGGATGCTGTAGACTTTAAAACCAATAAGGCAACGCATGCAAAGGAATTTGAAAGAAGCTTAATGGTTTCTGAAAAATATCAGAAACCAAAACGAGATATGAGTCCAAGTAAGCAGTATCGGAAACTAGCATGTCAAAGTCTGCAGCTTCCAGAGACTTCAATTTCATACTCAGGAGAAATGTTACATGTATGTTTGAGTAGTAGTCCGAAACTGAGAAAAAACAACAAATCAAAAACATATATCGACCCTGCTTTGTCAAATACTTGTAGTTCCACTGGTGTCGAAACTGATAATGAAAGGATACTGGAATATCATGAAGGTAAGATTATGCGGAATTCTTCAAAACCTAGCTTAGGAAGTAGGGTAATATCTTCTTCAGACGATGACTTAGACTCTCTTGGCCCAAGACATAAGTCACCCCGAAGACCACATAAAAAGCATGATACCCAGTTTAGTCCGACTCTTAGGCGCCATAAAATGTTTAATTCAACAAGTACGTGGTCGAAAAGTCCGATAAGTGATACTTCTCATGGATATAGAGAAAAACCATCAGGGCAATATCATCGAACTGCATTATCTTCTCCCGCAGTGTTCGATATTTCAACTTCTGAAGACAACCTGTCTAAAGGTTATTCTACAAATAAAGAAAAATTAGGTCAGAAACTTTGTTTGTCCAGTAAAGTGCTACCAACAACAGACCAAGTCCGTGAGAAGCTTCATGATAGTCCTAAAGAACTTATAGACGAACGATCTGTGTCATCAGAGTTACTTGGGCTAGCCTCTTCTACCAAGAGAAGAGCAAGAAAGCAATGCTTGGCACTTCATAGACAGCGGTAAGGCCCAATGTTAGTGCATATATGTACATCAAACTTTGTGAGAAAGATTTACATATGTGGGACAACTTCTATGCCAAAGAATGGGTTTATAAAGAAATATTCTGTCACCTAGAAACTAGGCTAAAATATCCTCCATAACTTACATTGTTCTTTTTGAGCAGTAATAGTAACATATTCCCTTGCTTTTAAATCTCCAAATCCTTTTAAAAAGAAGTGTCTAAACCAGTTAATATGCCTTACCTCAAAATAAACATGATTTTGAAAATTACCGAATAAACATAACATTTAATAAGTTTGGAAAATGTTAACCCTAGAACTACGGATGGGGGTCTATATCCTCCTGATCTTTAAACACATTTTTATAAGCTATGAATGCATTAAGTTGCTTGTAGACCCATGACTTCGATAACTACATGGCCCTTAATAATACAACAAAATGTAAACAAAACTACCACCATCATTACAATTAATGGCACTTATTAGTACAGGGGTTCCGTCTGTATTTTGTATAGAAAATGAGTAATTTTACCCAATATTTTATAGGTTTTGTTCATTGAGTGTTATAAGAGAGACAAACATAAAATTACTATGACGTAATAGGTGGTAGTGAATTATGTAAAAACGAGTTGTTCACTTGATAATGAATGCACTAAAATAACATAATAATTAAGATGATAATTTGAAACATATCAATATATTACATACGTTTTTCATACAATAGAGATCTTAGCGAGAGAATATCGAAAGACATTTTCAAATCTTAATAGTTTATAAGTCAAACCATTTTAGGTTTTGCATTAAGCTTTTGTTTGTTTGTTTTTAAATTTCGCGCAAAGCTACACGAGGGCTATCTGCGCTAGCCGTCCCTAATTTAGCAGTGTAAGACTAGAGGGAAGGCAGCTAGTCATCACCACCCACCGCCAACTCTTCGGCTACTACTTACCAACGAATAGTGGGATTGGCCGTCACATTATAACGCCCCCACGGCTGAAAGGGCGAGCATGTTTGGTGTGAGAGGGATTCGAACCCGTGACCCTCAGATTGCGAGTCGAGTACCTTAACCACCTGGATGTTTTTTTTAAATTTCGCGCAAAGCTACACGAGGGCTATCTATGTTAGCCGTCCCTAATTTAGCAGTGTAAGACTAGAGGGAAGGCAGCTAGTCATCAACACCCACCGCCAACTCTTGGGCTACTCTTTTACCAACGAATCACTATTCCGTCACATTATAACGCCCCCACGGCTGAAAGTGTGAGCATGGTTGGTGTGACGGGGATTCGAACCCGCGACCCGCAGATTGCGAGTCGAGCGCCCTAACCACCTGGCCATGCCGGGGGAGGTTCCTGATTAAGTATCTATCCAGATTTTTCAAAGAATGAAAAATGATGAATATACTGAGAGGATAATGGTCAACATTTTTTTTATAACAATTACATTAAAAAATATGAATTAGTTGGTCCCTAATGACTAAAACCGTATTATACCATAGCTTAATGGCTCTCTCTCTGATGTTCGTTCGTTGTATTCTGCCTTACAAAAAGAGTAAATTCTATTCAGAGTGTCGTTAAAGAGGAAAGCATTATCCTAATTAAAAACAGCTTAATTTAGTCTGTGTATGTTCACCGTGACCTTTTCTTAAAATGAGGGTCTACTCTACAATTAAACATGTAAAGGCAGAAACTAACAAGATTTAAAAAAAAACGAACGTTTTTCCTCCAGATCACACTCCGACTACAACATGAGAAAAATCGGGCTTACGTCTCTAGACTCGATCGAGAGCTCTGCACCTAGTGACAACGATGACGATCACCTCTCGACCAACGTAACTCAACCGATGTTACGAGTTCCTGTTGACATTAACCATTGCATTCGTCCTATCTTGCGTCGCCAGGAGGCGCTTATTGAGAATGACGGCAGGTAAAACTACGTTTTCAAGTTATATTAACATTAATATATTCTAGCAACTGTTTGCCTGTCTACCCATCAACATTTGTGTTTAAAAGTTTTTCAATTAGAAATATACTAATTAGAAGTACGAGATATATTTAAAAGAATTTTATGTATAATTGTTTGATTTTATACAGAAACTTTACATAGTGAATAATTGTTATTTAGAATATAATTTCTTTTTCTTAAGCAGTTAATTTCTCGATTTTTCTTTCACAGCGTAGAGTTCATTTCATCAAAATAATTGTAAAAATAAACGTTGTTTCCTTTGTTTTTTTCGTCAAATCCACTCCTCTGTAGAATTTTCCGTAGTAACAGTCTTCCTTCCTATATCCCATACCCTTCCACAGTGATGATTCCAGCTGTGAGACTACAGTGTTACTTAAGCAACCGGCTCGTTTTATCGCTGTCCCTACCAAGACCGTAAGAAGTGTTCTCACATCCACAGATCCGGAGTTGGAGTCGTCGCAGATAAGTCCAATCCCTGGTGTGAATTATTCAACAGATTCCCGTGAAGATGGTCTCGATTGCTTTCACTCGTAAACTTGCATCTACGTCTGTCTTTTTTTCTTTTTTTTTCGAAGACATGAGCATTCGAAGTAGCATTTAGTGTCAAGAGCTTTGTTTTGAGCCCGAACTAGAGTTTAAAGAATGGTGAGATCTTGGGCTAATTAGAATAAGAAAAACCATCAGAATATATCAGGAAAGCGGAATTATGTGTCGGATCAACACTTGGTAGCGTACATACTAAAATATCAACGCATACTATAAATTAGTCATTATTTAATTTAAGCATAATTTATTTGAGTGTTAATTACTTTTCGTTAAGGTTTTTATATACGAGTACAAAATGTGCCTGAATACATAACCGAAACCGAATTTCAACTGTACAGTCATAATAAGACATATATAGCTGAAGACGTAACCAAAATCGGTTTCAAGTGGGTCTTTTGTAATACGACATAATCAAAACCGAATTACAGTTGTACAGCTATAACGAGATATTTGGTTAACTTAATGTCTTAAGTCAGTTGTAATATAAAAACATTACTGAATAAATAATTAAGCCACATTCAAAAAGCAAAATTAAAACCCTCAGTGAGGGCATAACGTAACAGAGAAAATTTATAACCAGTTACCAGTTAAAACTTATGTTTACCTCGACGTTTCACTCTACGTCTTTTTTTAACAGGTTAATCTTTTACCAGTTACAAAAGATTAATTAACGTTTGTCATCGATACATGTCTTGAAAAAGGCGTAGCGAGAAACCCAAAGGTAAATAATTTTTAAGTGTAACTGCCTGTTTTCTTTTTTAACTATGCTCCCTAAATATCAAATAAATTAATCTACATTCAAGCTATAACATCAGAATAAAAACTGGTTTCGGAAGTATTATACATCATATTCAAGCTGCATAATCTAATCTAATGTACATTATATCTGAAGCCAGTTTTGTGTTATGAATATACAGCTATAATCTAATGTACGTTATATCTGAAGTCAATTTTTATTCTGATTATACAGCTATAATCTAATGTACGTTATATCTGAAGTCAATTTTTATTCTGATTATACAGCTTTAATCTAACGTGCGTTATGCCTGAAGCCAGATTTTATTCCCTAATGTACATTATATCTGAAGCCAGTTTTGTGTTATGATTATACAGCTAAGTTTTGTGTTATGATTGTACAGCTATAATCTAACGTACATTATATATGAAGCCAGATTTGTGTTATGATTGTACAGCTATAATCTAATGTACATTATATCTGAAGTCAGTTTTGTGTTATGATTGTACAGCTATAATCTAATGTACATTATATCTGAAGTCAGTTTTGTGTTATGATTATACAGCTATAATCTATCGTACATTATATATGAAGCCAGATTTGTGTTATGATTGTACAGCTATAATCTAATGTACATTATATCTGAAGTCAATTTTGTGTTATGATTATACAGCTATAATATAATGTACATTATATATGAAGTCAGTTTTGTGTTATGATTATACAGCTATAATCTATCGTACATTATATCTGAAGTCAGTTTTGTGTTATGATTGTACAGCTATAATCTAATGTACATTATATCTGAAGTCAATTTTGTGTTATGATTATACAGCTATAATGACTTCAGATATAATGTACGTTACATTCAAGTCGTATAATCATAATAAAAAAAACTCGATGAAGACAAAAGTTAAGAGTCAAGCTGTACCATCACAAGCAGATGATACCATAACCAAATCCAGATCAAACTATACAATATAAGCAGAAATATAGCTCAAGTTATATGTTACAGCTTACAATTACATCAGGTAACGTTGCAGAAAATACGACCAAATCCAGATACAAGAAACCTAGGTGAAGACACGGGTAAAGCCAGGTTCAAGTTGTACAGTGAGAAATTACTTGATGAAGACTTGAGTGGATTTAAATCAATAATGAAAATTATAAATTTTCCTGGTGAAAAAAATTACTCAATCGGTAATAAAAGTAACAAATTAGAATAGAGACATCGTTGGAGACACAACCAAAGTAAGATTGAAAATATACTATCGCAAAGGTAAACCAAGTTAACAGCATGTCCCCGCAGCTCCCTACAATTCCGGGGGTGGGGCGAGCCAAAAGGGGACCCGAGTCGTAACTACAATTATAGTTGCGCTACTGCAAGTTACCTATGAAAGAATCACGTTGACTAGAGTCTACTGATAAAACTTGAAAGGTGCCTTGAGCACAGAGAATGTTAGTCTTAACACGCTTGTGCGATATGCGTGCTTACAAGGAGTTGATAAAAACCACCCTAGCTTAACTAACACTATAAGTTGTTCACTGGTGGATTTTGTACGTAAATGATGCTGGTATTACTTAATACACTGGTGGATTTTGTATAGCAGACGATGCTAGTATTATTTAATACACTGGTAGTTTTTGTACAGCAGACGATGCTCTTATTACTGAAAACACTGGTAGAATTGTACAGCAGATGATGCTAGTATTTAATATACTATACTATTTACTTCATTTAGTCAATATCGTAGTCTCTTGCTACTAAAATGTCCTCGAAATTTGAATGGGTAGATATTTTTATTTGACGTGTTTTTACTGTAGGAGAAGCTAATCTATATTCCAAGAATTTTCAAGTCACATAATTTCAGCTATTTTGTTGTTGTCTTATAACCTATGAATTCTATATTGAATTAAATACTTTTTAGCAGTTTTGCTACTCATTGCTGTCCATGAATATTGTTGCTGCAAAATAGCTACAAGCATGAATAATCATGAAACATAAGTTAGAGCGGCGTTTCTTTAATTCAATGAACGGATACCTTAGAAAGTATTAGCGGATGGTTTACTGCTTGTTATTACCGATAACTTTCATATTATGTTAAAATCCAAAGCTCACAGTTATCGTTATTTAAGTGTCATACTTTATCCTCTGAAAACAGAAGGCCATAAGAAATATGGCGTTTACTTTGTGTACATTTCAAACACACACATATGTTTAAATGGGCAATTTAAATGGTCTCTTAACAACTAAAATCCTACATACAGTTCAAGTGATCTGTGTATAAGTCACGGAAAGTAATTAATGCTATATTTAAGTAACAAAAAAGTAAACTAATGTATATAAACGAAAATAATTAACAATTTTTACCAAAGCTGTATAAAACATTAGCTCGTAATTTTACGAAGAAAAGAAGAATTATGATAAAAATGAAAGGAAGCTATTGTTCAATTAAGTGGTAGTCTGTTCCCAGTGTAAAAAACCCCTTGTGTTTCAGTCCCATCCCTTTTTATAATGTTGTCAAGGTCAAGGACTAGCCTGGATATTTTCGGGAGGAAAGAGTTTCGTATCGATATTTCGGAGTAAACCATTTAAGTAAAAGAAGCCCCCCTCCAGTGGTTTAGCGATAAGTCTGAACACAGATAGCCAATTGTGTAGCTTTCTACTCAACAACAAACAAAAACATTAATTGATAATCTTATGCCTATATATTCAAAAATTTTACCAAGAAAATAAACCACGGCACAAAATCCATGCGAAATGATTTCGTAATAACAAGAAGTTCAACTACTTTATCACAACAGAGCCTCCAACTCCACAATGAAGTAATCAAGAAAAGGAGTATAAACGAAGTTTGGAAGTACTCTCCTACTACTTTATCAACTACTTTATCACAACAGAGCCTCCAACTCCACAATGAAGTAATCAAGAAAAGGAGTATAAACGAAGTTTGGAAGTACTCTCCTAGTGCGAAATGTAACTGGTCATCATTTCGTCTTCGTTCAGATCTTCGTAACGAAACTGGCTCTCCGGAATCCAAATCTCTGCTAAACTACTTTTGGTAAAGAGAACCCGGAAAAGTATTTCGGCGCTTTGCCTAAGATTATCAACTTTGCTCAAAACAAATCAATATGACCGTATCGCAGGCCTGTACTAAATCACAACTTATGCTTTTGCAGGACTTTTCACAAGGGCAGAGTGAGGCCAAACAACCTTTTTTTGCAACGAGTAGATTCGCTGTAGTTTCGGGGTTGATATTACCTTGTTGCTGGTCCTCCAGAATGATCAAAATGGGTTCATAAATCTCAACGAGGCTGTTGACAACATTCTTGAATCTGACGTGGACTACTGCTGTATCTTCTCCTTTCAGTGCCTGAGTAAAGGATGGAGAAGATCCATAAAAGTTACAGATAAGATAAATATTTCCAAAACAGTGTTTCATTACTGGAATGGAACTAACTGAAGTGTAATGAGTAATAAACTACTTCGTGTATGCTTCTTCAAAATTAAACTCCCAACTTGGATATGACATGGTAGGTATGTAATGTTCCATGAATTTTTAGCTTGCTCAAAGCTTGATGCATCATATATCTTGTGCATGGTTCGTACACATAAAAAAAATTAATTTGGTAAGCCTAATGATACAAATGAAACAAGATAAAACTGCATATTTACTCAGATATCGATTATCCCAGAATTAACGTGTCTATTGTAAAACTAAACAGCCAAATAGATTGTTATGTAATAGCAAATTTCTCAAATGTATTTATTATATAATTTATTTAGTTAATAATTGTTCATAAAGTTTAATCAAACTTATCTAAAACATTTCGCGAAATGAACAAGCGACAAGTATCTGCCGTTCGAATAACATGAGCTGCAGTTTATTCTATGGCCTTTAGGCCTAATTTTTATACAAAATATTTTTAAGTGTTTATTTTTTGTTTTAATTAAATATACTGTCATAACTGTTAATCTTAAAACATTACTAAAAGTTTGCCATCTTAAATTATTTCCTTAAGAGCAAATTTATGATGCACGAGTCGCTCACAGTAATACGCTTAAGTGATTTTTTTCTTATTTTTCCTCGAAAACGGAAAATCGCAAGCGGTACGACACATCGTATACATAATTATGTAATGATTATATAATATATATTTATATATTTCGTCGAAACTTTTGTATGCCTATGACAAGTAGCCTTGAATCTATTTAAATTAAATATAGTGAAATATAATTCATGTTACAGCTTCAACGGTTTGTTTTAATGGTATCTATAATGTTCTAACTTTACATTGATACTATGAAATGAAGGCGTCTGAATATGATGACCTCATAGTTTGCTACTGTGATACGAACAGCTATATATGTGTCGTGACTTGGTTACATCAATTTAACTGCACTTAAAAATCTCTAAGAAATCGGATTTCTAAACTTGGTGTACAGTATTGATTATATATTAACTTTAATTAATCGCTTAAGTACGTGCATATAGTGCACTTACGTGCCGTTTAAATGCTTCTACGCATGCGGATATACATTCTACTACTCGTTTAGAAGCAACATACAGAATCTCCCGCAAAGCGCACAATGTCACTCTTTTCTCTCTGCTTCATCTCGTTTTAACATAAATATATATATATTTTTATGTATCAGTTTTTGTTATTTTAAAATTTAACTTAAGTATCAGCTTAGGAAGTAAAGCTAAACGAAGGCAGAGTTAGAGTAAGTACCTCTCTACGCAGTGCTCTAGATAAACATTAAGTACGTTGCTACGCAATGCTCTAGAACAGCGTTTCTCAAACTGGGGACCACAAGTTATGTTTGAAATTTCATAAAAATATCTTTTTAAATATGATTTATAGAATAGTAAATATTTTTCGTAAAATTAAATCGATATGAATTAAAACGTTTAATTTTGGAACACCGTTTTTCTTGTACAGGGAATTCTTTTTTTTTTTTTTCTAAAACAAAAAAATATTGATAGGTTTTTTTTTGGGGGGGAGGCAATTGTTAGTTAAAAAAGGTCCTTGGATTAACAAAGTTTGAGAAAGACTGCTCTAGAATATCAGATATACATTGAATACGTTGCTACGCAATACTAGAAAATACTGGATAAACGTTAAGTACATCGCCACACAGTGCTTTAAATAGTCCTGAAAAGATTATATTTCAAAGAAGTTGTTAATGTTGAAAGTTTGGAATTAATTAATTTATTTTGCCGATATGGTTTTTCTAATTTTAATGTTAGATAGCTAGAATTATACGTTATTTTCACGACTTACATTACTATATATATTCGACATGGAGTTTGCAAAAAACATACCACCAATTTTCGTTAACAATAAAAATAATGATAATTATTTCTATTGAATGTTTCAAATTATTCACAAAACGTGTTTAACTTAAACAGTTCAGTAACTTGTAAGTGTTTTTCTATCATTACTTTCTGTACTATGTGAATTCGTTTTTGATTTTACTTACATTCTGTACTTCGTGTATTATTTTTCTTTCATTAATATCTTCATTCTTCGTTAATCGTTTGCACCTTTTGACACAATTCTCTTATAAAACACTGGGCTGTACTCTTTTTTCGTTCGTTTCTCCGACTTATGTATTTACATTTATTACGTCATTAACCTTAATCATTAAGTCACGTTGACTAAAGTGGTTATGTTTTATAATTCATTAAACCTAACAAGTTAAGTTCCCTTCTTCACGTATCTGATTTAAATTACCTCGGTAATCTTAATCTGTGTTTTGCAGTATCTAAAGATTTATCTTATAAAATATATCATAAGCTGAATATCTGTGATTAAAATTATCTCATCAAACGTTAATTTTAAGTGCTTAAAAGCTTTTCATTGCAAAAAATCGGGATTTTAAGTGTCAGTTTGTTGTTCGTGTTAATATATGCGATTACATACAGTAAGAAACCATAATGTATGTGTATTTGTATTATTTATTTACGGTAACAATCTTTCAAGTGTTGTTATATGTGTGTGTGTGTATTGTACTTTTACTACCCCTGATACGAACAATAAAATTTGTGATTCCAAAAAACTTTCCATTATTGTTGTTTTATTGAAAAATGCATCGACGGTCGATTACACACACTTCAGGCATAATTAATATTTCTTTTGAAACTATATAAATTCCATGGTCAGTGGACTTGTATTTCCCGCCCAAATCTCCATTGAACATAGCAATACAGAGAAGTTAGCTTAACGTTTGAATGATAATACACCAATATGTGAGTGATGTCACTGTCTATAAATACAACACTTTTAAACACGAGCTTTAGGTTTCACACTGCTAAAGTCGTTAGGTTCGTGATTAAGGTGAACGCACGATGTTGTTATTAGGTGCGAAGTCAAGTTGATAAACAATGGAGTGACTAACTGCGATACCTACTAGCTGGAATGTCAACTGATAAACAGGGGGTCATTCATTATTTGTGAGGTGAAGTTAATAGCAAAGTCATCAACTGATAAACACAATTCAATAGCTGCAAGGTTACGGAACGAAAGTGTGGTCGATTTAATCTCGGATTTGAAACTGTACTTCATTCTCAGCTCGATGGACTATCACAAAATTATCACCAGTAACAGTAGTGTTACTCTTAGTTGAAGCATGATGTGCAATACAGCCTTAAATTTCAAGCTTCCCGGGAACGTGTTCTCTTACTGGAGTAGATAACCACTTTCTCAGGTTTTTATGGGGGCGGATTCTTTAAAGTAGGTGTCCGTGACCCGTTGGCGATAAATTTCAACAATAAACGGACAGCACATAATCCACTTGTTTTTAAATAATATAGTCGAACCTACAAACAAAAAATTCGTTACACCATTAGTTATCACAGTTGTATCCAGAGCTTTAAATAATTATTTTGCGTCAAAGTCCATTAACTTAGAACACCTTTAAAAAGACAAATTATTCTCCTCTACCTCTATCATTACAAGCTTTGAAACTCACTTTAGAAGTTGCCACTATATGCTCTTTATGGCTAAACTCACAATCATCCAGTCTAACTTCATTTTTTTCACTAACTTGGTCGCCTATATATGTATATATTGTCCGACTGAGGCCTAGAAATTTCTACAAACTATGAGACGTTATGATGTAACAATACTCATTTCAAGCAACGAGAAAAGTTCGGAAGATTCGAGTAACGTGACGTCAGTTCACAACAATTGAGCTACATATACAAACCTGCCTTAAATATTGCTTCTAAAAATACTATATTTAACACTCGCACTTTATAACTACCTAAATCATAACTCTCGTATTATATTTAAATGAAACAGTCGTGTATATCTAACACATATAATGGTAGAGACTATACATTCTTCCGCATAACTAAAATATCTGAACTTGACGAGAAACGACTTTTAATTATTAGGAATAGGTCCATAAAAACCAGAAAAAGAAAAGGGGAACAGCTAGGGAAGAATGGAAGGTCACTAACAAAGCTGCACTGTAACTGACATTTGAAAAATCAGATAAATCACCCTTGAACATAATAATGAAATATGCATGCTCAAGGCTGCCATAAAAAAACAAAAAAATGGACCACCAAGATGGAAGAGTACAGGCCTCAGGATTGCCAAGAGGTGAAGGAGCAGATATCATGAATGAGCTGGCCAAAGAGGGGCTGTAGATTAAAGATGACACTCTGGAAAGAAGTCGAGGAGTAGGATAGGCATACAGAAAGTATGAAGACCAACCTAGACTTGCAGGAAATGCCACCAGAACCATGGAATGTGGGACTGTTAACCAAAAAAAAAAGGGGGAAAACTTTGAAAGAGGAGAGTTACAAATGCATCGATAAGAGGACTCCTGAAGTCGTAATAAATCTATAGAAGCACTATAAGATATAAAGACCATACTGTCCAAAGGATTTGAGCATGGCAAGACAGCAGATCCATCACCAAAGTCCATGTTTCCAGAAGGTCAAGAAGAGGATTCCCAAAATAGCAACAAATTCAGAAAAGCTGGGAAAGAAATGAACCTTAGGTTTAATCCTTAGTGCAATGTTGTGCACATTGGGTGGGAATTTATTTTTAAATGAACTGCTCATTAAACCAGGCCTACCAATCAAAATATAAGATACAGATGGACTGAAAGGGATTAAACTCTAGTATGTGTTGTCTTATCTGACCAATATCTACAAAGACAATGCTACAAGTTTCTTCTGGGATTATTTCTGCAGATACCAATCTGTAACTTAATATAATGTGATAACCATGAGGATAATGAATCATTGTACATTGATTAATCTCAGGAAAAAGAACTGCTGAATTATACTTCATGTAAATTTCTAGCATTAAATATTAAGTTGGGTTAAAGTATCAGTCATGTATTACACAAACAGATGAGGAGCAGATAACAGAAATAATGAAACATCCATTTAATGATTATATAAGTTAACTTTATTAACAGTCTGATTCAACAATAGCTTTGGTTAAATGGAACCGAAGTTTTTTTTAGTGATACTGGAGTAGCCCTACTGGTGTATGAATTATTACACAAAACCCATAACTTCAGGTTTAGTATACTAGTTTCCAGAACAAATAAACTCTCAATAAGACTTAATTTTTGTGAATCTATTAAAAATATCAAAAAATAAGTTTTATTTTCAGTAACATGATTGATACTGTCCTTTTTTGTCACACAAGGTTTATTTTATTTGAATATTGATATTGGTGATTATTTTTTATCAAGTAAAATATTTATTTTGGTTAAAGACTGCTAATTACTTCCTGAATGATTACCAATAATATATAACCTTTGAGCTAAATATTTTGTTCCAACCTGGGAAATATGTGTCCCAGCCACAGTGAAAGGGTTAATATTAATTGCATAAATAACCAATAATTGGCACAAGTTATGCATCTGTCATTGTATATAGTGTCATTACTGACATAACACTGAATAAAATTTTTGATTTATACTATAACAGACTTCCTCTCAGTACTTGTGAAAACTAACCAGTCTAAAATTAAATTGAATATAACAAAATGGAACAAAAAGTATGATTTTTTATTTAATATATATAGAAACAAATAGATATTAAACTTGTGTTTTCTCACTTTTCTACTGATGTAGGGGATCACCATCATCTTGTACACAGTTGACTAAATAATGACCAATTATGTACCTGGAAGAAGAAGAAAAAAGTAACATTTCATCTTCAATATCTTAAAAGTTTCGTAACCTTTCTTTAAACAATGAATACATAAAAGTTCATTCAATATAATAACTGATACACAAACAGTGTTTTAGTGAATATATTTTCCTCATACCACTTTATGAGAGCTACAATTACCAACATTTTTATGATAACAAAAGCTTCTCTTGTGATTTTAGGTTCTGAATGTCCTTAACACAATGCAGAGGAGGTATGAACTTACGCAGAGTTTTCTACTCTTTCACCTTCCATTTGACGTATTGCATTTGCATCATTAAAACATGCACAAGTTTTGTTTTCTGCCATAATTCAGATTTCTTACTTGCAATTGCGGTGGAAAACCACTTACCTCCCAGTTGTGGGGAGGTGAATGGGAATGTATTTCAGAGGTAAGTACCTGTTTGAAATTCACTTTAATTACATAAACATTAACTCTAAGTCAGGTGGACTTACCACACATAAGTCTACATGATATCCTCTAAAGTGTACAACAAACAGGACACTAAAGACATGAAAAAATGATGAATTTGGTGAGATGTAACCTAAAATGTTCTTCTAAAACATTCATGAACATCACAGTAAACAAGATGGATCAATTGCATAAGCCAATTTGTTTATACAGCAAGAACAAGATCCTAGGATCATTATTTGTCATAAAGTTTAAACAACCTCTTCTGAAACCCCCTAAAAGATGCATTATGTGGGAGATAATAAAAAAAAGCCTTGACAGAACATAAAAATCGCTTTCAAACAAGAATCAGGATCACTCAAGACAAGTAGCACAACAGATAAGCAACAGTGGTCACCTTCTCTTGCAGCCCAAGGTTTAGGTAGGATTGTTTTTAATTATGCACAAGGCTACACAAGGGTCATTTGTGCTTTGTGCCACTGGGGGGCGTTTAGGTAGGAAGGCTCGATATAAGGCCTTCTGAGGAAACAAAATTCATGAAGCAATGAGGACATAACTATCAGATGCAAGCAATGAAAAAAAGTTAAGGTAAATGTGACAGAGAATAAAAGACAATAAAGTTCAAAAGAGGGAAAAGCAAATAAACTTAAGACTAAATGAATGTCCTATTTAGGATAATATCTACAAAATGAGACCCATTGAAGATGAAAGGATTGAAAAATGTCTGTTGAAAATGGGAACAAATGGCTTCTGCAACATCAGAAGTGGCAGATAAGGCAGCTCTGTAATCAGCTGTGGATAAAACTAATAAGCCATGATAATAAAAATAAATAAGGAAAAAAGTAATTTATTGATGGATTGGTGATAAGATATATTATGTATAATGCAACACATTCTGAAGTTAGTCCAACAAGAATGATAGACAGCTAGAGAAAAGCACTGGAAAAAATGGCTAGCATACAACCTATCCTATCAGAGAATCTGGCTTTTCAGACAAAGGAACAAATGATAGTCAGCCATGAAACAGTAGATGTTGAAAATTGTTGTAAGAAACAGATGTTTGAGGTTGCAATAGATGATTTCATGGTGGGAGTGGGACTGATTCCCCATGAATAAAGTAAATATAACAGGGGAGACCATGGTTGAGCTGGCCCAAATGGACTGATAAGGAAAACCCAGCTCTTCAATTAACTGAATTTAGAAAACAGAAAGAAGAAGAAGGTGGAAAATAAGGTAAACATATGGGAATGGGTTTCATAAAATTGGCTTAGGGCATCCACTGCCAAAGAATTTGGATCTGGAACCAAAAATCATTAAAGTGAAAAAAGATGGTTGTCTGACTTCGAGACGACATTGGTCATCAGACCTCCCAGATATTTGCATAACTTATAGAGATTTTGCCAAAATATTTATCATACTGGGAATGTGATAACACTGAAAATGAGTTGAGAATGAAGCCAAAGAAGTATAAAAATTGCAGTAAAGCAAAGGCTAGAAGAACAAGTAACACCTTGATTGTTGATGTAAGCTACCACTGCAGAAATGTCTGTGTAAACTAACACAGAATGGTGGTGGTGTAAAAGGAGCAGAAGCTTGAGACAAGCACATTAAAGAGTCAAAAGTTCTAACATGTTGAAGTGAGCTATTGCTTCCTGAAGATTCTGTGAACCACAATGGCACTGGTTCCAACTCAGAAGCATTTTTGAAAAATGAAGGTCTACAGGATGAGGATGAAAAGGAGATCCTGCTGTCAAACTCTTGATTAACCAAAAATCTGAGAAATTTGTGAGTGATTGAAGAAATAGTTATACAGTGTGATAATGGATCTGAAGTCAGAAATAAGGCTCATTGGTGGTGTTGCATGTAAGTACCCTAATTAAAGTAACTCTTTTAATAGCCACAACACCTTAACGGTGGAGACCTGCATCTAAAGAGTGCAAACACTCTGCACAAATCTTTCATTACATTCACTGTAACATGAAACACAAACTTGAAAATAATTTTTTAAGCGGTGTGTCAGTTACTTATATAATTATTTCCGCTTCTAAAAGAACCCTAATTTGGGAGTAGAATCAGTCACACTTACCAAAACAACAAAAAAATTTTATATTTTTTTGAAACCCAGATATATATTATAAGTCACCAAAGTCTAGAAACTGCATATTGAAAAACTTCAAATATCATGTATGATGTTATAGAACAAATAACCACAATTAAATCTACAAACAGCAGCCAGTCTTAATTATGTAGTAATTGCATTTTTACCTTAAAACATATTAACTTTGAAACTCTAAAAAGTAATTATTACAGAAGCATATTTATTGTTTAATATTTTCCTCATCGACATAGTTTTAATTCTCAATTTTTATGACTTTGTTAATGGTTTTTGTGTCAAATTTATCTCATGCACCTCTGGTTCAAGTTTATTAATAACATCAATTTTATAAGTAATTAGCTTATAAAACATCTAGCAAGAACTTTAAACATACTGTGAAGTATGACCATTAACTGTTTATATATACTCACACCTATAGGTTATATTATATATAAAGCTTACTGTGTACGACTACATCACATTCTCCAAACTTATACTAGACTTGTTATTTGTTGATACATTTGTGATGTTCCTTTAAGCTTATTTCTATATGAATGAGAGGGGTACAGGAACAAAACTATTAATAATGATATAAAAATTTGTCTGACTAACTGAAATGTTGAACTTGTTATAAAATAACTTTAATTTGTTGTTAAAAATTAAGGTGAAAATTTACTTTTGTGTGCAACACAATAGCCTTGGCCAAGGTAATAAATCATATTTAAGTAAGTGTAATGTATTATCCAACTTCAAAATATTTTTACCCATTGTGTTACATACTGTAGTATGTTACTTAAATTGAAATAACTAGGTAGTACCAAAAACAAAATTACATAAAACAATAATAGTCTACATAAAAAATTTACTGACCAATGTATATGCACTGTTCAAAAGTAAATTTTATTTCATGATGATTATGCTAATTCTATCATATTATAACATTTTTCTCCAATAAAACTAATTTTCTTATTCTTCAAATCTGAATTCTTACATATTACATAAATAAAAAAATATTGTTTGACAAAGAACATATTACAAAGTATGTCTACTGTTATTTATATTTGCCCTCAATTGTTGGTTATTATAGGCATTGCTTCTTTTAGTAGAACTCTATTTGCAATGAAACAAATACCTTGAAAGAAGTTTGCTTAAAAGGTGCTGTAAATGTATTTGTTAAAATATTTAAATATTTATGAAAAATTATCAAAATCACCAAAAAAATATTATCGGTACAAATTGTGTATTAAGTCCTACATTTCTTTTGGAGCTCCTACTCTGTGATTGTCTTATTTTTCAATTTACATGCAAAATATTTTTAAAGGCAATATCAATTTCATCCAGTGAAATAGACTTTTCTCAATTACAATATTCAAAGTATTTATACCTATGTGTGTATTGAGAAATTCAAAAATATACTTCAATTCTATACAATAGATCACAGGATTAAACATGTAAATGAAAAGCTACTAAATCTTACTTCTCATCACAGTACTTCTTATACATCCTACTCAGTCTTCTCAGTAGGTAGTTCAGAACAAGAGAAACTGTAACTGTTCCGAGCACAACTGGGTAGAATTTTCGAAGTATTCTATTTCTTGTTTCATAACTAAGTTCTAAACAAACAAAATTTTCGTTTTTATTATCTTCAACCCTATTTTGACAGTCTGTTGTAACTAAAAAACACTGCAATTTTACAATAACTTTACCGAGTTTTAATATTTCATTCCTGTGTGTAACTGTCTTAACACAGGGCTTTGATTTAAAGTATGCATAAATAGCATTCAAACCACTGCAAACAAGGCTGTTTCTTCAAATTGAGCTAGTTTGGTTTGCAAGTCAGTTATATAAAGACATATTTGTTGAATTTTTATGCATCGCAACATCTGGGATACTGATAATGGGATTTGATTGGTACTATAACACATCCACGACTCCAAAATATGCAGCCCGAGTTGTTGTTTTTTTGCACTAACAGGGAGTAAACTGCTGATTGACAGTCCAGCACACTAATCACTTGGACTTGACTGACCTTGTAAAGACATAACATTATCTGATGTATAATGCAAATGTTGAGAAACAAAATTATCAAAGCAAAAATCAAACATCTAAAATACTGAAAATTTATTCTATTAATTCTTTGTTTTACCATCTTGAATAGATTTCGTTCCACTAATCAATCTAAATTTAATTAAAACTTAATAAAGTATATTACTATTATTACCGATGTGAAGTTAAGTTTATTAAATCTATTCCATGTCTTAAAGGTACACAGTGCTAGTGCTTAAATCTGGTTTCCTGTGACACAAGTTTCTGAGAATGATAATTCATAGTACCCAGCTATTAGCTCATACCCATTTTACAGGTGGGTGAACTGAAGCAAATTTTGTATAAAGTGTCTTTCTCAAAGACACAAAAACAAGGATGAACTTCGAATACACAACTGTCAATGACTAGTCAAAACCACTAGGCCACGCTAGCCCCACTAATCAAAACATTTACTGAAATTTAATAGAATAAAATATTTGAGCTATTTTTCACACAATTATTTCTTCCTTTAACTGGCATATATTTTAACTTGCTATAGAATTTTGTGTTTATTTGATGTTAAGCACAAAGCTACACAATAAGCCACCTGTGCTATGCCCACAATGGGTATTGAAACCCAATTTTTAGCATTATAAAAATGCTGAGCCACCACATGAGCCATAGCATTTGAGGCAGCTGGAAGTGCACAATTAAGGAGTAATCACCATAGTAACGTGTACTTCCCTGTCACTTTCAGTCAATTAATAGCTGTGGCACTTAGCTTAATGTGCAAACTGAAATATTGTTGTCACTTGCTTTGGAACTAATTTCAGCAGGAATAGAAAACCATTTTAATGAGAGATTAGACATATTCAGACTTTATTAATTAATCTTTAAAAACTGTAAGAAAACAACTTCTACTTTTTTTTTAAGGTGGTAATATTCATAAAAATAGATAATGTTATCTTAGGAAGAAAATATTTTGTGTATATTGGGTATATCACTTTTACATAGAGAATCATAATTACTTCAAATGAACATGCAATTAAAGACACTAAAACTTGTTAAACTAAGCTCACTCCAAAAACATAGGCAAAAACTATACTCACCAAATAGAATAACTAAAGATGTGGATATCAGAAAAGGAAGGGCCAAAGCCAGCCCCAGAGCCAGTACAACAGGTAAAACCAAGTTAATGCATACAAATCTTAGACTAACATGTGAAAACCCATGAGAGCAAATCTGTAAACGATTGAAAAGTTAAACATTGCAAATTAGTTAAAGATAATAAAGATTTCAAAGAAAAGAAATATTTTAATTTTTAATGCAATTCTGAAAAACTTTTAAGCTTTAATAAAATTTAAAAATTTTATAAACGGGTCCATACAATGGTCTTTTTATTATGAGCATGGAAAAATGTACTCCTTATTTCTATTTTCACAAAATCATGTGAAAAAGAAGAATGAGGTTAACAACACATATTATGTAATACACTAAATTATCTGTATTTAACCTGAACATTTAAATTTTTACAAACTTGTCAGTTATTATAATCACGGGTTAAATACGTTTTTAATATTTAACCATCATCCTGTTTCACAAAGTAATTAAGTAATTAATAAAGGTTAAATAAAAATGACCATACTACACTTAACCCAAGCCCTGAAGGTCCAGGTGTTTTCCTTTTCTTCTGTTATAGTTTTTAGGATCATTATTATTATGCAGCTTCTTTCTATAAACTTCGGTAACCACCATTTCATCCACTCTGTTTAGTATGGTCATGTTTTTTCTTGTTTTTTTTGGTTGATATTATAATGAGTGATTAAGGGGATAAATATTCACACATACACAACATGTATATTTATCTACGAGTGCGAGTTCCATGAAGCTATGTTATCTTTACAATATTCCTGGATTATTCATCCGTTGAGGAGAACCAAGAGAATGTTAGATTAGTGCTTTGTGACCATGTGGTCTATAATGCTGCAAAGGATATAAAATGTTTTAAATTGGAACCCCTTTATTCTAACTGTAAATGATACACATCTCAGAATCCCATGCCCTATACAAAGGTGTGACATCTTAAGCTTTGTGTTAATTAAGCACAGAAGTGAGAGAAAATTATCTTAAGTAAAAGGAACAATGTTTACAATTGTTTTATTTTGAAGCTCCGAAGATTATCTGTGACTGAAGTTCTAATAACAAATTTGAATACTGTGTACCCATGTGTAAAAAGTCTGATGTGCATACTCTACAATTAATTAAAATATATTATGTAGTAACATCACTTTTGGTCTCAATTGGCATAACTCCAGGACATCAGTTTTAGTTATTCCATACAAATAACTAAAGGATATTTTTGTTATATATTGAACTAAATTTATAAATAGCATAAGAGTAAAATGTTCAATTGCTTAAGTATATACTCCACATTTATGTAAAAAGGTCAGAATACTACTATAAATACTGTTACCGATTTGTTGTTTTCCACTTATATTTACAATAAACTGTCCTAAGTTTAGAACATAAATTAACATAAACTTCTGCTTAAAACAAGCTATCTATTCAAATCAAAAATCAAACCAGCAATGAGTACATTTATCAAAATATACCATTCTTACATTCCTAATTTTAAAGACAATAAACACTGTTTCATCAATTGGGCAGGCTCGCTGTTAATGATATTTTTGGCCATAATCCCAGTAATATTTCAAGATATTTGGTCAGCTTAAGACATTAAGGTTATCCCAAAGTCCCTATTCTAAGTCAAAAGTACAAAATAATTCTTATATAAAAGTACTATAATATATTAAGATTAATAAAAATAAATGAATTAAACATTCTTACTAACTCTGTTAATAAAATTAACAGAAAGTAATACAGTAAACCTTACTTATATATATACATATGGATCATAAAGTAACAGTTTTCTAAAATTATATACAAAGTAAAAATGCAAAATAATCTTAATAATGAAATTAATATTCCAACAAACACTGTTAACAAAAGCAACTTTAAAGAAAGAAAAGAGCTGTGGATCTTATCAACAATGATTTTCTGCTTCATGTATTGTTGTAGATTTTGACCAAATGCAGAAGTTGATAGTGTGCAGTAAAAAAAAAAAAATATCTTTCAATTAAATGCAAGTTCTGCAGCAATGTGCAGAGGACAAGGGCTCAATAAAATAAACATCATAACGTAAGCCTTTTTTTGGGGGGGGGGGTTAGAGAAGACTATGGGAATGGTGGGTTGCCTCTGGTACACATAGAGTAAAAATCCATAAGAAGCAAACAGATCCTCTTAACTTCCTATTCAATTGGTTTTATAAACATTTTTATGGTCTGAATCTAAACAGTAAATTATTTCTTATTAACACTTACTAGCATATCAAAATTATTTTTTTTATATAAAGGCCTACAAGTCCCTGTGTTTCATTCATTTTAAAGCTAAAATCTTTTTTTCTTTCTTAATAACTTGCAGCAAACAAAGTGTGGAATCAGGGTATCTTTATGTTGTTGTTGACAATTTTTATAACAGAGAAAAAGTTTGCAATTTGGGGGCATAAGAGTAGGAAGGTAGGGGCTTGAGATGACTTTATATATATATATATACACATATATAAACTATGTACTCAATTACACACACACAGTACACCAAGCAAAACACTAAGTCATATATAGAGAGGAATAGAAACTACATATCTAATTAAACATACACAGCGCACCAAGCAAACCACTAAGTCAAACATATACAGATTACTTTAGAAACTACATATTCAATTACTCACACACACTACACCAAGTAAACCACTAAGTCAAACATACATAGAGATGACTAGAAACTATGGACTCAGATCACTCTTAGGAATGAATGACCACTAACTGTACACCAATATTGTACATCAGGATGTTAGTAATTCCACTCTGACAGGGGCTTGAACTTAGAACTTTCAATTTACACTATTTCTCTGAAGTTTACGCACTTCCAAATGAACTACAGTATCAAATCATGTGTGTGTGAATTGTGGCTTCATTCATTCATAACTAAAATACATCTACCTACATTCATGAAATCACTACTAACGAACCTGATCAGTTATGTGAGCTAACCACCAGCCAGGTCTTGTGAGGATAACAGCAGCTAACAACTTGATCTGAAGAACTCCAATGATCCAGTCCTAGAGACAGAAGCTAACAGTCAATCAAAATTCTTTAGAGTCCTATATGTTCCACTAGCTGACTAACTAAACTGTAATGTGTTCTAGCCATTTATCTTGGATGTTAAGCCAAATGAAAGAAGGATGTATATTTGTGCTAGTTGTCTTGCTTAGACATATGTTACATTCCACAACAATTGTTCTGTAAGGCTTATACTTGCTTTGACCTGTTTTTGTGTCATGCTCTCTTAAAATGAGGTCACGTTTATTCAAGAGGGTGGTACAGAAATCTGTACAAATTAGTATGGGTAAGGAGTTTATCTTCCTTGAATATGTTTAATGAAAATAATCAATTACTAATGTAATTTAAGGATTGTAGGACACAGTACCAGGACCTTAGTGTCATAATTCTTCCTCTTATTTTCATCTGGTATAGCTGTAATTTCAGCCTTCAGTTCTACTCCAGTAGAACCAGAACTTCTAACCAGTAGAAGTTTTCATAAAGAATCTAGAAGATGGTAAGTTAAGTTTTGTGTATTTGTTCCTTGTGGTTGTTTCAATTTCCTTTGCTGTGCATGTTTATTTTATTCACTGCTAAACATTTCCAGAACTAGTATTTTGCAGATATATTTAAATATCTGTTGGACATCAGTGTATCTGAATACTAAAGTCATAGCTCAACTCAAAGAGAGGAGAATGAACACAATGCTGTAATCCAATCAAACTTTAAATGAATAATTTTTGGTTGAGTACTCTAAGTTTTTTTAGTCGTAATTATAAGGTTATTTTTTATTTTGAGGAATGGGAAACATATGCAAATTATTATACCATTTTTTTTGTTCCTCATGATTTATCTTCCCTCACTCAATCACAAGATACAGCAACTACAAAATCTGGGGTCAAGAATTCACGTTAAAAAGATCCAAGTGAAAACAAATCCCCTAATAAATTGGATGTAATAGCATTACTAAAATTGACAGAAATTTTTATATGGCGGTAATATTTACTCTTATATGTAAACTGTAGGTTTATCCAATAAAATTTTGAAACTTACATGAAGAATATCTAAAATCAGAATATTAACAAATATTCAATATATTGAATGCAGGCCTTCCATGAAAACTTCAAAAAATAATTACAATTTCCACAGAAATATTGAATAACTTTATACTTTCATCTTTTTTTCATATGATGCACCTATACACATGCTTTGGTATCGGGTAAAACTAATAGCAATATTTGGACGAAACAAAGTTAAATCATACAATGAAATATACAACAAATAAAATCGTTTTATTTTTGAAATATTTGTCTAAACTTTTATAGTTAAAATAGCCATGCATTAACATGTTTCACAAGGAAAGGTAAGCACTTTGTCCTGATGCACTGAAAAAAAAAGCAGGCTATCACTAGTAGGTAAATGAACTGTATTGTTAAGTAGGATTGATGCAGAGGATGTTGTTTCTATATAAGAGTCTGTATAACAACAATGCATTGATTATCTTTCTCTTGTACAAGCGATTTTAGCACATATTCTAACAAGTCAAAATACAGAAAAGTGACTAACCTGAAATATATAAAATACTGGTGCTTCACTGTAAGGTAGCTGAAATGGTATTATAAAAACCAGCTCGAAGAAAAGTCCTAATATCAATGGTAAAATGCCTAGTACTAAGAACATTCCAGTAAGTGACTTCAAAGTCTAGAAAAAAAGGGAAAAAGAGAGAGGGTAAACTTTAAGTGTATTTTATATATTAATGTAAATATTTCCAGATTTCTGGTTTGCAATATCATCTTACTGAACAAAAAAAACTGACCCTAATATCTGTATTATATTCTTTTTCTAAATCTTGTAAAGCAAAATATCTAAATAAATGTTAATTCACAAATCAAAATTAACAAATCACTTTATCTTCTAAGTGTACACATAACACGCAGTAAAAAAGTAGATTTCAAACCTAAGTGTAACCATAATATCGAGAAAATGAGTAAGCACTTCAGAAAAACAGTCAATTGAAAAAAATCCCAAGGTAAAATTAATTTAGGCTATTGTATGGTCACTTAAAAGGGCTCAAAAACCCCATAGGTATTATATACACATCAACAATATAAGAGGCCTAACTGTTTATTTGGTTTGCTGACCCAAGCTGTGCTGATGAGCCTTGAATAGGCAAAACTGCAGTCCACAGCAGAGGGTATGGCCAATCAGGGAATGCATTAGGCCTCTACCTCACAAATTTTCTTTTCAATTTTACCTTTGATGAATGTATATATATATATATATTAATCA
This sequence comes from Limulus polyphemus, assembly GCF_000517525.1. Taxonomy (NCBI): domain Eukaryota; kingdom Metazoa; phylum Arthropoda; class Merostomata; order Xiphosura; family Limulidae; genus Limulus; species Limulus polyphemus. Next base: position 17,549 of record NW_013665737.1, on the reverse strand, counting down.
AAAATATTAATGTATATTTAAAGCAAAATTGTTGTACATATTACTACTTACAATAATCAGCCAACTTTTCACTGTGTTTACCATACAGTTTGATTGCAGAGCTTTCTGGTAATCTTTGTACATAAAATTGACAAGTCTTAAACCCATCCATAATACAAACAAACCACAAGTAATAGTATATGCATCATGGGCATTGGGTTTTCCCAGAAACTTGTCAAAAATCATACGTCCCAACAGCACTGCAAAAAATGAAAAATATAGATATACTCTTTGATTTGGAAATGTTTCAAGAAACACTTAACTAACAGTTTATATAAACAAATTATACCTCCACTCATTACATCGATACACAAAAATTAAATCTCACACTCACCAAGTAATTTCTTATTTGTTGCATATGCAATTTAAACTTGATCCTCTATTTGTTATAACAAAACCAAACTATCGCTCGTTGTGCATGCACATATAACCTTGGGTTAAAATTACTTACCATATGATAAATTAATACTAGTAATATATAGAACTGAAGCTCTTTATACATTTTTGTTTAAAATAACTGACAGGAATTTATATTAATGTTATTTAACCAAGCAACTATTTTTTTTCAAAAGACGTTCATTAAGTTAAGTCACAGAAGCACTACACAGCAATGGTAAATACAAATTCAAGTTGGGTAGACTATCTCTGAAATATTGAAAGCCTTTCCTTGTTGGGTTTCAACTCAGACTGTCAACAAAACATGCAACTCAAACTTTCTGAATGTCCTTTACACTTTTCAGAATATGTATCACTTACCCATAATCCTCCATTCTCCCACCTTCCATGTGATTTATTGTGCAAGCAACAAGCATCAAAATATCTTACATAAACTCTACTTTACCATCATAATTTAGGTTTTATTTTTCACAGTTGTACAGTTAACTTTGCTATGATGTTCTTTCTCATGCAAGTATTTCTACACCTATCAGGATTTCTATAACTTAGTTGGTGGCCTTACTTATGCAATTTGCCTATGGCATGTAGAGTTACTGAGTAGTTATATTGTCAGCCCTGATTTTCTTCATGTTTGTGCTGTTGTATATTGATATTTCTGGTGGGTATCACAGTTCTGTGTACACTTAATTATTGTAACACTTGACATTTTTCTTTTAATGCTCAGGCCCAATTGTCTTTAAAGCCTACAGATCTAAATTTGTCTGCTACAGCACTAGCCCTAATCCTGATATCAGTTTTCTGCTATGCACGTTATGAGTTGTCTTATTTTGAGACATTCTTTTTATCTGTGGAATTACTGGCTATTGTTGTTCTCCTGATTACTTTTAATCAGGATCACATATCTACTTTGATGTCTTTATTATGAAATTTTCAGAATGTTTTAATGGGTGTGTAGGACTAATCTGATTTCATATCAGGACTTCTAAGTTCTATTGCAACCACTGTGTATAACAATAAAAGAACTCCTACTTCATCTTTGTCTTTACAGGTATTTCACTTCAACTTATTTCCCAATCAGTATAGCAAAGACTGATTATGGTTTTTACCATCTTGTTTTGCATCTGGTCATTATTCCCTTCCATAAACCTGTGTGCAATGTTCTTTGCTCACTATATCTACTCACTCTTTTTTGTGTCGGCTAGTGTCAATATAAGCAAGGTAGGTATTTATGACTCACTCACTAATTTTCTGTTCTGGATGACTCCTCCATCCAAACTTGTGGAGTTATCCCAGATTTTTATTCATCTATGGACTGTTGGGTTCATCAGATTCTTGAATTTGATTTTCTATTCATCTTCTTCCACTTTCAACTAGATTTTGGATCTAATAGTTTTGAATATTTTCTACAACAAGGGTATATCAATGTTGTACTTCTTGTTTCTCTGGGAGTTTTACTCTCATCTCTTTGTGATATCGACAAAAAACAGGAGGTTGGAGACTGGTATTCAATCCTTCCCATCTCATTTGTTACTCAGATATTCCTACTTTCCTGATGGAACCTAAGAGAACCTTGTGAAAGTTCCTTCATCACAATTTTTGGATAACAACTAGGGATTTCAAAGATGCTTACTTACACATCCCCATTCACCTATCTTCTTGTCAATGTCTTCATTTTTCATATAGTGGAGTGTTTTATCAGTTTTCAGCCCTCCCTCTTACAGTCTGGCTTTAACATCCTATGTCTTCACATGTGCAGTCAAACCAGTAGCTGGTCTTCTATACAAACTCAGTATCTATCATTATTATTACATGGATGATTAGAGGATTCTTACTAAATCACTGCCTCACACTGAATTGTCCTACTAGTTAGCTTCTCTGAGATGGATTATTCATGTGTCCAAGATTCAATTTGTGCCTACTTAATATCTCATTCATCTAGAATTTTGCATTAACACCTTTCCAGGAACTCTTTTGGCTCTGCAATCCTTAAAGTTTTGTGTGTGCATACTTCTCTATCTGCCAAATGCATCCTCTCTGTTTGGGGAATGACGGTTTCTCTTTATGTGGCAATTGCCACGGATTGTGCTTACTTGAGATACCATTAATTTGATCTTGTTTATTCATGAAGTCTATCCCCAGACCTTTTGTGTTTTTTTTTAATTTCTTCCAATTCCTTTAAATATGTCTCATTTATGAGTTCCATTTTAGGTTCCTCTTTTCTTCTACTACCTCCAGACCTGGATTTTTCACTAATGCCTCTCTTCAGGGATTTATAGTTTTCTGAGATATCCCATTCTCACATCATTCTGTTGGAGATTTGGCTTGTTAAACAGCAGTAAAGCATAAGAAGATAATGCACTGCCATTGCGAATGCATAAAGCATAGTGCGATAAAACAATTGGCACGACCAATGAAATACCAGCTGAGAGAAAGAAATTATGTGGATGTAGCCAAAAAGTAGAGACTGTAGTAAACAAAGGTTATAAGATTGAGCCCTTCCCTTCCTGTTGATACATGTTACTACAAACAAATTGTCCGTGAGTGTGGTGGTAAGAAGGGCAGAAACTCCTGACATTCATTTCCAGTTCTGAGTTCAGCTTCTTTAGCAGTAGATGCTTTAAACCCATCTTAGGATAATTTTTCCCTATGCCTACCTGCTTCTTCATCATCATCTTTCTCGGGTATTGGCCAAGATCAGATGGTTCCATTGTCCAGTTTTTCGTATTATCACACAGTTTCCACTATTCTTATCTATCTTGGAGGGATCTAATTCCATTACTTTTTATGGTGCATCTTTCACAACAATGTTTGCCACTTACTGCTTCACCACTGGCTATTATGTAATCTTCATTAGCTTGAATATTGTCTCCTATTCTACACATTCCTCCCTGGCAGTATATTAGTCTTTTTGGTCTATCGTTAGCAGTTGGTGCTTGCAGAATTCAGTCTCTTGTTTTTCTCAAACTCTTCAACAGCTTGCCTAATTTTTTTTCATATTTCCATTACTTTGTATGGTGCATCTTTCACAACAATGTTTGCCACTTACAGCTTCACCACTGGCTATTATGTAATCCTTCATTAGCTTGAATATTGTCTCCTATTCTACATATTCCTCCCTGGCAGTATATTAGTCTTTTTGGTCTATCGTTAGCAGTTGGTGCTTGCAGAATTCAGTCTCTTGTTTTCTCAAACTCTTCAACAGCTTGCCTAATTTTTTTTCATGTACCTCTTTCATCACTATGGCTTGTTTTCCTCTATTTTTTCAAGCTACAGAGCTGCATTCTCAGACACTTTCAGTTGCTACATAAGTCATGTGCCTCCACCGGCTTCTCATTTTCAGGTTCTTTTTCAAGTTTTGTATAACATCTTCCACAAGTACCTGGTCATTATCATCAGTGGCATTTATGTCTGGTCTTAAGTTGCCCGACTTCTTTTGAATCCTTCACAACTTTTTCACTGTACCATCATTCCCTGAAGACATATTTTATTTTGCTCCACACTTCCAGGATAAGACGATCACATTTTTGCCATTAAAGCTTCTCATACTCTTTTTTTTCTCCCCAAAAGACTCTGTACTTATATCCTGATATCCTTCCTACCAAATCGAGCAGTGAGAGATGACTACCACTGTTTTTCTCCTATTGTCTTAACTCCTCTAACTGACCTCAATTCTCCTTCTGAAGAACGTTTTGTATGTCTGGTCATAGTTGTTTTTCCCATATTTCATGTACATAATCATTTCAAAGGAATCAACCTCAACTGTTTATACCTTGTGGTGATTCTTGTCCCAGATATCTCACTCCATCCAAATTAACAAATTGGCTTATACAGCTGATTTTTCTTGTTTATCATGATGTCTCAGACAATCTTAAGCATGAATTTTAGGTTACATCTTGTCACATTCACCAACTGGTATTTCTTTGGCCTCCTGTTCTATGTACCCTTTACTGAACTTTTTGTAGGCTGGCATGGAGGTAAATCTGAATATGGTTTGGCTATTTTACCTTCATCAAGCCACTTTTTCTTCAGTTTTAGAAATCTGTTTGGCACCTGTAACTTTTCTTCAGGCTCAGTGGCACCCATGCAGTTTTTTATTTCTATATTCTGCCCAAAACTCATTGTTAACCATTTCCACAGTGTCCGAGACTTTGACTTCAAACAAACAAAATAAGAAAGATAAAATAATTCAACACAGTCTCTTCTTATAAATCAACAACCTACATTTATATTGATTCATTTAGTCAAGACTTCTTTAACCTCTGCATTTGTCCTAGGCAACCCAAGAACTTCTATATCACCCAAAAACCTTGTTCACAATTCTATGGATGTATTAGATTGAAAACTTTTTGGATTATAAACTAAAATCATGGTCTCACCATAGGTGAATCTCCACGTATAGATTTGTCCAGTTAAAACTCTCGCATATCACATAAAACCTCTGCATTTGTGTGAGACAAAATTCTACCCTCTATGCTGGAGCTCTGTGAGTTCCTTTGGAAGTGGACAGAAGGTTCCATATGTGGATGATGATGATGCCTCAGCAAGTACCTTTCCCATCTCCAAGTGCACAACACTGTATGCCATTAGAGAAATTAGACTACCTTTATCACTAGATGTCTCAGCTCCAACAAGAATGGGGATCATCTATGTTTTTATTCTTACTTATTTCTTTATGTTTCAATGTTCCAATTGCACTGTCCTCAAGTTGTTGAGCCCATCCTTGAGGACTACTTGGGTCTTTCCTTGGTTCTCCCAGAGAATTCAATAATGTGGCTAGTTGTGTGACTCACTTCCCATTTTCAATAAGGATGAAGAGGGTTTACTGCCTGTGTAGTATACCTTTTCATAATACATGTCTGGGCTGCTTCCACAAGTACTTCAACTAAAGGAGCAGGACATAGTATTTCTCCTGTTTATGCCACCACCTGTATCCCATTTTGGCTCCATAGGTTCAATATACAATTACCTCTCTTAAACCGACTCATTTACTTGACTTAAATGATGTCATGGGTGAAGCTACCCTGCTGAGAAGAATGCCTTCTTTCTGAGTGTCCTTTGGATCCAGTCCTTGTATAAGGACTAGTCCACTCTACTCATTCACCCTTGAGCCCAGTTCTTCAAATTATTTTCTTGTTCTGGATTCTACTTCAACTCTGCTTGGCTACATACTTTTGTAGTCTATATTATTATCTTTCTGCCCTGTAGCTTCAAGTCTTATACTTTTCTGTTTCTTTTCAAGTTCTTTGGTTCACACCTCCTTTTACAATGCGAGTATTCTGGCTTTCAGTGTTTTAGATGTAGTACAGGTGATATGAATTTCATATTTTTAGAATTAAAATGAAATTCAAACACACGGGTATTTACCTCAGAAATACTTTCTCTCTCACCTCATCACAACTTTCAATAAAATCTAAATTATGGCAGGAAAGCAGAGCTTACATTAGATCCCCTGATAAGTGACACATGCTCTGCAATGCATAAAGGACATCAGGAAATTTTGAATCACGTTTTGTTGATGCCATGAGTCCAAATTCTTGACTTCAGAGATAAGTACCTGTTTGAAATTCATTTAATTCTAAAAATCTAAAAATTCATTTTAAGTTAGGTTTACACTGTATTCTAAATTAGATGGTATATTACATTTGTATGACTCATCTCTACAAAGGCTTATAATTAATTTTATTTATTTTATAGCAACTTACAAGAATAAAGAAGGTCAAATAAAACTTCATATACAAGCTACAAAATGTATATGGTTCATGAAATGTGACTATCTTTGAATAAGAAATTCAACAAATTGAAAACTTTATTTATGTGCCTTTAGAATAAAATTTTGATTTCCGTTTTTTGCACCCTATTGTGTTGAACTGATAAATGATTACCAAACTTGCTTAAGAATTTATTCATTTCAAATAAATTTAAAGTAATCGGGATAAAATAAGAAATAAGATTACATCACTGAACTAATTTAAATTAATCAAGTTTCTTAGAACAGGAAACAAACAAGACTTTCAACAAAACAGCTTACCAGGAATCACTAAAATTAGGAAGCCACTTGTAATCATGCTTAGACTGGCTAGTGCTAGAAAAAGAAAAATCTGAAAAGTAAAAACACACTTAATTTCAAATTTAAAAGAAAATGTAGTTTGATTCTCAAATATTTGCTTGATTTCACAATATTTATAACCTATTTCTTTTATATTCATCATTCAAACAGGCAACATCATAATGAGCACTTATAATGTAATAAATAATGATATAGTCCTCCTGTTTTGCTTTTTTAGATGCATTGAAAATGAAATCAAGAAAGAGATAACAATAAAATTAATGTTACTTTGTGGTGTACAAAATATATTGAATGAAATGTAGCAAACATTTAATGCCACAGTCTGTTGAATTTGTCTTCTTATAAAAAGTACCTTTCAAACTTAAACTATTTTTTGTGGCATTTCAGAAAAAGTACAATTCTGCTCGAAGAGACTATGAAATTATATTTCTATGAGTTAGCTGCCAGTTTTTCAAACACAAAATATTTTAAGAATAAAGTACTATTTCTGGAGATTGTATACACACAGTTTAATGAAATTTTAAAATATTAAAGATGACAACATTTTTTTAACCTAATCATTCAACTAGTCCATGTATCTATCCAATTAGCAAAAATGAGAATTTAAGTTTTAATTTTGACTTCTTTATGAAAATACATAACTTCTGAAGGAGATTTTGTGAGCAAGTTCAAACAGATGTTAGAATTTAGATTAAACTTTTAATTCACAAGAATGTATCAAGATTTGGGTAATGCTGAAAAAGTTGGCATATCCTCCTACACATACACACAACATACATTTACCGGTAGGTGATGACAACATATTATTTTTTAAATACATTTTATAATGAATTAATTTATATTCCACTTGTCCCCTACCCTTAATGATATAAATGAGGGTGATTCAGAGTTGTATTTGCCAGAGAAAGCCTTTTCAGGTGTTTGTTCATCACTGTGTACCCACATCTGTTCTTCTTTGGGGAAACTTTCATTACGTTGTTCTTTATTTTTCTACTTTGAAAAGAATGAATGATTTGAAACAGTGCAGCACAAAATACAAGAAAAATCTATTCCTAAGTTCAATAATTACATTACAAGTTTAATTTTAACATAATTAACTACTAGAGAATTATCAAATTCAATAAGAACACTTACTAAAGAATGGACTGAACAAAGACTAATTTAATCATTTCACTATCTGATGGAGAAACCTAATTTACTAATTGCCACAGTACTTTCCTTAAAAAAAAGAACACACAAAGGGGAAGAATTAATACTACAATATCAGATTTCTAATTCAGTTTCTTCTGTGTTTATACTCATATGAAAACTGTCCAACTACATGTTACTAATAATCAGCCGATTATTATTATACAATTTTTTCTATTATTAGCTAATCAAGATTTTTTACAGTCCTTGAAAAACAAAGAAAATGAATATCCAACAACTTCCCAGGCCCAGGAGTTCCCTTATTTTGAATAAAGTTTTTAATTTATAGAAATCCATTTTTTTTTATTTTGTGAATATTGTTCATTGTTTTAATTAGTTTTTTGTTTGAATTGCATTATATTACTCCTTCAAATGCTAGCCTTAATTATTAAGAGTTCATAACATCACAATGCATTTATCCACAGTTATAAAAATCCTAAGCTTAAAAAAAAACTGTAATGTGAGGAGCTGCCTCAATATTAGTATTTCAAATAAATTATGTATATTAACGATACTGCACTAAGTGATTTCAATTTCCATAAGAGAAATTGTTTTTTCAATTTTGAGAATAAATTGTTTTAGTATGTGTGCAAAGTATTTACATAAAAAACTTTCAAATTATTCATATTTCAAGTTTTTATTACTTAATTATAATCCTAGGGCTAAGCTTTTAGCATGAAAATACGAGATTTTAGAACATGATTAAAAAACCTCTTTCTTTGAAATATTTCTCTTGCAAGAGTACATTATGCTTTCATAATTGTCAGCACAGTAAAACTCGAGTAAAAAATTCGATTGTTATCTGCAACAAAACATGTAATACCATGCATGAGACTGGACCATCTGTAACCTAATTACATGAGCAAAACATCAACCATTGGTGGCTATGCATCATTAATCATTTTAGGAAACCTAGCTAAGCATCTAAATTATTGATATACTGTTGATCATGGTAGGAAGTCTAAAAAAATGAATTTAGTATTGCTTTTACAAGGCCCTTGAAATAATGAAACTTTACATAGCATAGTAAAGTAAAACAAAATTCTGCTGAGTTTTAGCTGTTTTTCTAATACAACATTGAGTCAATTAAACATGTTATAACATAGTATTGCAGAATGATGTGAAAGGTAGTTATTAAAACATCTGCATAAATGCATAATAATAATAAAAATATTTATTTCTATGGTCTAGTTACACTGAATTATAAACATGTTAATTTAAAAAGTTAAATTTTGTTGTTTCTTGATAAAAAAATCATAAACCATGACATACATATATTTCAGTTAGATTGCAAAACATACAAAAAAAAAAAAAGAAATAGTACACACATAAATTAGTAGTACAACTAGAAATTAAAATTAACTAAATAACTTATTAGTTTATTACTAAACTAATAGTACTAT
>NW_013665737.1:847-7522 GCF_000517525.1 Limulus polyphemus | reverse complement strand
AAATTTTGTTGTTTCTTGATAAAAAAAAGTCAAAAACCATGACATACATATATTTCAGTTAGATTGCAAAACATCAAAAAAAAAAAAAGATGTCACACATAAATTGTAGTCAACTGAAATTAAAATCTAAATACTTATGTTTATCTAAACAATGCTATATTTATTACAACAGAAAAAGTTGAATAAATAACTTCCAAGTAGAACATTAGTAGTATTTTTTGAACAAAAGATCCTGTATGCCATACTCAACCTGAAGAAACAGAACTCATCCCGTCTGGAATTATGAGCACTCATCCTGACTCCCCAACCATGTGGGCAAAGTAAATTCTAATTGTCCCCGGAATTATGGGGAAGATGTAAAACAAACTGTGCTCAACCAAGGACTCAGAATTGGACCACTCTGAGTCCAGGATTACGAGGAGACAATGGACTCTCTTCCACGAACAATGTATTGAATCAATACTGATAATAAAGAAGGACCATGATCAAGCCAACCAGATAGCCAGGTGTCAAATCTGAACCAGTATTATGAGTAGGATCCCATGTAGGTTGGTGTATCTCATACCAACAACTGGGAAAAAACATCCAGGGACCCAGTTAGGAGGGCCCCACACTTCGACCTCTTTTCCAAAAGTGGAGAAAATTCACTCTAACACTGGACAAAAAGCCTTTGTCTGCCAGCCCAATGACTGGAAATTGGGTGTGGTAAGGACTCTCTAGCTCCACTAGTAGAATCTAGGGGGTAATGCATGTTGGGGAGTCCTGAAGAACAGTGCAATAGGTGAACCAAGTTCCCTAACTTTTTAAAAGCAAACTGACCATGATTACATGAAACATGTTCCTTAGCAAAAGATTAGCAGAGGCCTAAATATACTAATGTTTTTAATTTTTTCTTCTAAAGCTATGATGAAAAACTAAAACATACTAACAGTAGTTCTTATGAATGGTCATTTGCAAACGAGAATTTTGTTTTATATTTTGTAATGAGTAATGCAGAGTTTGAGGTGACAGTATAGAAAACATGACTGCATGAGCTATTACATTACTTTAAACACATCTTATCTAACTGAGCACTTACATGCTGCTATAAAAGTTTATACTCTTTATTTTTATTTCTTAGGTGAGATAATGAAAAATAATACTAATTCTTCATGAAGTATGCTCACTAGCAGCTTGTGTGTTACATCATTCAATATGGTAATATGACCTACAGATTTGCCAAGTGATTTACAACCTCTGTGGCAAGAGTATTAGTTAGACATAGGACAAAGGTAATACAATACAATTAAGTATAAACAGATGTATACTGTTATGATCTTTAAGCTATTTAGGATAAACAATTGTAGCTTCATATTACAATTTGCAATCTTTCTAGAAAGAAAAAAGGAGGGCAATTTTGATTTATTTTGTATTTCTTCATGGTGGTTACAAGGTCAGTCAAATTGACTAAATGCATGTAGAATTAGGGTAGAGAAAATAACAGATAAAGTTTTACTGGAAAAAGAAATGTTTGATATTTATTTAGGTATTTAGGAGGTTTTAGAGATTATGCAAATGAAATTTGACAATTTTCAGATGAAGAAAAGTATTTTTAATCTTAGCATGAAAAATCCCTTTGCACTTAGAGCAATCGACACTGACTCCATATATTCACCGACAATTTCTTGTAAAAATACTTAATTAATAAATTTAATTTTCTGTGTACAAAAGACTTGTAATGTTTATTGAAAGCTTGACACATTTCATGAATATAAACAAAACATATTAATATTATTGTATAGAAACTCTAATGATTACTTTAGGGTTACAAAGTCAGTCGCATTAACCAAGCCTGTAGCAAGAGGGTTAATAACTAACTAACTAAAGCTCTATAGATAATGTTGATAACACCATGTACAATACCAGAAGTTACAAAGATAATTAAACAACCTATTTCTGGGATCACACACACACACCACAGTTTAAACAGTTTCCTCATAATCAAACTATCACCCTACTTCTAACATGAATATGCTGGAAAACATAATTAAGTCATCAAATTTGTGATATTTTTTCTTTCTTGTTTACTTCACCAATATATTTGGTAAAACCTACCTGCTTAGAAACTATTCTTGTTCCAAAGAAATAAAGATGAATACCGAGATGATGCAATACACTGAATAACCAAGCACTGATGAATGATTTAAAGAGCTGGTAAAACAGTTCTTTATCAAACATTAATGGCAGAAAAACTTGCAGGATTATTATTTCCAGAGACAATTCACTCACTAGTTCCTCACTAAAAAAATCAAATATAAAAAGGTTTTTGTACCATAACCTCTGGTATCTCATCATTTTAAATATTGAACACTCCATACAGTAATATACTTCATAAAAGTAACACTTTCTCTTTCCTAAACAGACAGTGATTCATAGAAAAATATATTTTTTTCAGTATACACACACACACACATGTACATTGTGCCTTTTGGTTTTACACCTTGAAAGTACTATTTAAACTTGAAAATTGAAAAAGAATTGACCTAATTTAGGTAAACTACAAGCTTTAGTTAGATTATTTTCTCATTCAGTCTACTGTATTCAAGTGTGTGTAAAACACAAAACATCTTACATTCAGAAAGGAAATAGTATTTTCAATTTGAAATGCACTTTGTGTGTATGTGGGCTAAATAGCTACATCAGAGACCCCTAGCATTCATATCCAACCATCCCTAGTTTTGAACAGCTGACCATAGGAAAGCAAGTAGTATTCCCCATTAAAAAGGTTTGGTCTAACTCTTTGAACCAAACAGTATTTACTGTCCCTTTTATAATTAATCCAGCATACATTTAAAATTAAGTAAAAATAAATTATTTACACATCTTATTTTGCATGACAAATTAGTTACAAGTAAAAAATATAACTTGTACTTAATAAACTAATCAGTTGTTTAATTGTTAATAGAAGAATACCGTGTATATTCTCTATTTAATAAACTAGATTCTAATAATCTGTCTACTACTAAATAAACATTTGATGTATATCCTCTACATTTATATAATAAATAATGCTTTAATGAGTTAACTGCTAATATGTATAATTATTGTACATGTATCATTTATTTGATAAATTAGAGCTTAATGAGTTGTTTATTCACGTAAAAACATTGTGTGTGTGTTGTATATTATACATTTTATAAGCAATGTTGTTTACTAACACACACAGACAGTACTTGTGTGTCCTCTATTTAAAAAATTAGTATGTAGTAAGTTGTTTTCTACTGAACATTTTTATATAGCTGGTAGAATTCTGTTGCAGTTTGTAGATTGATGGAAGGCACTATACACATGATACTAAGTCATCCGTTATACAGGTAACATATCTAAAAAACATTTACAAAAGTTTGGGGAGACTATAAGACTTAACTGCATAAAAATAGTCACTTATAAACACTGATATAACAGTATAATGTACCTCTTCTGCACATGAATGCTATACTCACCTAGAAAGTGGTATACAGAAAGGTAGGACTGTAGGTAAATACTTAGTAATAGACCAAGCAGGGAAGCAGATTATCAGCCATGTAACAGCCACATAAAGAGTGAAAAACACAAACACTTCCTTTACTTCCTTGAAAACTGATGACATTATGAACTGTAAAAATAATATATAAATGGATTTTCTATGTAACTAAACTCAACTGTAATAAAATAACATAAATAGATACCAACTGAAAATGTAGTGTCTATGATATTCAGATTTGTAAAATGTCACTAACTACACTCAGTAACATTTAGATCCTGAAATTTATTGCATATCCACATTATAAACACCAAGACAAATGCATTATATCAAGATTCAAATAAAACCAAACTAGCAATGTTTACTAACTTACGTTATGTACTGCAGAGTACTCCAAGTCATACAGTGATGGAAGATATCGGCTAGATTTTTGTTGTAGTACATCACGCACTAACACAATGAAGGAAGAGAAGATGTAAACCACAGTAAAACCCACCATCCAGTAAACCAACACAGATAACTTTGGAGAAGACTTGAAGCTATTTTTAATATCTTGGGAAGTTCTACCAATCACAGACTGAAAAAATAAAAGAACAGGAAAATTAGGGTTTAGTAACATCAATTAAGTTTGTCGTAAGTCACATTTTCCCTCTTAAACCCTAAAGAAAGAATCTAAGTTTCCAAAACGTATTCAGTTATTGAGTTTCTTTAATTGTGATTTACAAATAAAACATTCAAAGCAATAAAAAAAAACTTTCACCATCAATAGTATTACATTTTCTAATCAATTACAGATGTTAAATATCAAAAGACCTATTAAAACTTCTACTACTGAACATATAAGAACATGTATTTTATGAATTTGAATAACCCTAGATTTAATTTAAAATTAATTTATATCCAATTCTGTAGAAATACATCATATTGTAGTAAAGTTTCAATATGGTTAAACCAAACCATAATCCTGGTATGTCACTGGTTTCATGTTGATAAAAAACACTTTTTTCATTGTGCTAACAGTTATAAAAAATATGATAACCCAACCTACATTACTAGTTCTATATCAGTATGGAATACAATAATATGTTAATAATATACATGATAAGAAATTGAAAGCAAACTATATTAATAATTTCCAGTTATCAATAATATCACTGTAATGCTTCTAAGATAGTAAAAGCACTGCAGTAATTATTACACTTTAGTCCAATAAATATTGTTAATAGTTTGTTTTAACAGAAAAATACACAATTATGTCTGCAAAAAAACTATACATTTTTATATTAATTCCAATTAGTAAAAACAGATTAATTTATATCAACAGTTCTATATCAGCAAAATATTGTATTAATAATTTGAGGTTAACAGAAACTACACTACAAGCTTTGATATAGAAAACAAACAACCAGGAATTACCTAAAAATTTTGTCTATTTGCTTCTTATTATAATTTTGACCAACAGTCTGTTTTGTTTTCAATTAAACAGACATTTGTTTTTAACTAACCGTTTTCATCTTCTGTATATTAAATTTTCAGCCTTACTTACTCAAAAGTTTCATCTTACTACCAAATCATAAAACACAATCACTGTTGACATTTAAAGCTATATGTTTAGATATATCTATAATACAATGATCTCCTTCTTGTACCTGTTTTCCTTTCCACTCTAACATGGTTGTACATCAACCAAATGGGTGATGTGGTTGTAACTTACATATCTTTCAACAATCAATTCTATAAACAGTAAATTTCAGTATCTTACTTTTCCACACTTCATAAATTGGTTTAACAATGAAATACACATTAAGTTGGATCAAAATAATTAAGAAACAACATTTACATATTAGAAAAACTAGGATAAAACTGTGTGAAATTATGTATATGGAATAAATATTTAAAATGTTCTTCTTGAATTAATGGTAAAATTAATCAAGCAGGAAAAAAATAATGTAATTTACGAAAATCCATTCATCATTGTAAATCATAAAAAAGAAAAATATATACCTGGAAAATAAGAATCAAATCTTCTAGTTTTTCTAAAAGGATTTACCTTTTTTTGTTACAGTGACACATCAGTTCTATCTTAAAATGGAATATATTCATGTTAAGATAAAAAACATTCAAATATTCACCTCCCCTTTTCTTACATTGTATAAAAATATTACAAATTCCATTGGTGTATCTAGATGGTAAGAATTTCATGTTCACATGCATAACCCAAGCTACTTCTCCCTAAATGGTAGGTGTTATATGTTTACATGTATAACTTCTGGTGAAGTCCACATGAAGAGAAGGAGAGAGATGGATAAGGGCATCCAAGGGATCTTGAACGAGGTTTCACTGATCTTGTAAAGCCCACTGAAGAAGTCGCATGTGGGTTCCACCAAGGGGAATGAGGGCTTCCAAAGAGGACAGTACTTCCAATCAGGAGTATCAGCCTTCCTCAGATGACTCAAGGAAATGTCACAGGCAGGGATGGTAATAAGTCATGGCGGAATGGGCTGATCATTGGGGACAGCAATGTCATCCAATGCCAGACCCAATTGAGCCTGGATATGAAGGCCAAAGGGAGGAATTGCAGACCATCTGTTCTGAAAGAGCATGACCCACTGAGAAAGAAAGACACAATCCCAGGTGGGATGTCATGGTAAGGATCAAAGCTTGGTAGCATATTGTAGAGAAAGTTGCAAATGACGGAGGTGAAGAGGACGTTCATGGGACTCAGTGTACAAACTATGGACTGGAGAAGTGCAAAAAGCCCCGGTGCAGAGCCGAAGCCCCAAATGGTTAATGAGGTCCCTCATCTTCAAGGCCGAGGTCCTGGCAGAACCATAGACCAAAGACTTATAGTCCAGTTTGGATCAAATCAGGGCACAATAGATCCTGAGTAGAGAACATCGATCCATTCCCTAAGAGGTGGAAGAGAGGACACAGTGGATGTTCAGAGTCCTTGCACACTTGACACGTAGCTGCTTGATGTGTGGAATGAAGGTAAGCTTACGGTCAAAGATAAGCCCCGAGAACTTTGCCTCAGGGACCACATGAATAACAACATTGCTGAGACGGAGCTCGGGATTGGGGTGGACACCCTGTTGGCGGCAAAAATGCATGCAAACGGTTTTTGAAAAAGAAAATGTAAAACTGTTTGCAGTGGTCCATGTCAACAACCGATT
>NW_013665737.1:0-826 GCF_000517525.1 Limulus polyphemus | reverse complement strand
GCGGCAAAAATGCATGCAAACGGTTTTTGAAAAGAAAATGTAAAACTGTTTGCAGTGGTCCATGTCAACAACCGATTAAGGGCAGTCTGAAGCTGCCGCTCAATAAACCTCATGATCGACGACTGGCAAAAGATGTGGAAGTCATTGATATAGAGCCCATTTGCAACAGTTGGAGGAAGGTGACTAGTGACAACATTAATTTTAACACTAAAAAGTGTGACACTCAAGACACAGCCCTGAGGGACTCAAAGGAACGGGAAACAGTTGAATCCACACGGACTTGGAATCACCTGTCCAGTAAAAAGTTCTGAATAAGAATGGGTAAATGGCCATGCAACCCATAGGAGTGGAGGTCCTGCAAAATGCCATACTTCCACATAGTGTCATAAGCCTTCTCGAGATCAAAGAACACAGAAACAAGATGTTCTCTCTTGAGGAAGGCTTCCCTAATCAATGTTTCAAGTCGATTCAGATGGTCCATGATGGCGCATTGTCGATGGAACCCACACTCGGTAGTGGAGAGGAGCGTGTTTGATTCGAGGAACCAAACAAGACGAGCATTAACCATCCTCTCTAACACCTTACAAAGACAACTAGTCAAACAGATGGGATGATAATTAGAAGGAATCTTAGGATCCTTCCCAAGTTTAGAGAAGAGGAGGACAATAGCCTGGTGCCAAGCATCAGGAAAAACATGCTCCTGCCAGATATGGTTAAAAATAACCAGAAAAATAGCAAGAGAGGCAGAAGATAGATGGCGCAGCATCTCATAATGAACCTCATCAGGTCCGATTGATGTACTACCAGACCGATGAAGAGCAAGTTC